>NW_026998466.1:0-2421 GCF_035044405.1 Drosophila montana
CGATGTTAATAGATTTTGCATATACATAAGAAGCATAGTAAAACTAATAAATGCCTAGTTTGGTAAAGAAATCTTAAAAACCAAAAAATTTTTTCATACAACAACCTAGTTTTCGACAGATCGTTCCTATGGCAGCTATATGATAAAGTGGTTGATAGGATTTTGCATATATATATATGAGGAGCATAGTAAAACTAGTAAATGCTGCGTTCGGTCAAGATATCTTGAAAAACAAAAAAATGTTCATTCAAAAACTTAATTTTCGTTTGATCGTTCCTATCGCAGCTATATGTTGTAAGGGTCCGATTTTGATAGGATTTTGCATATACATGAGAAGCATAGTAAAACTATTAAATGCTGAATTTGGTCAAGATATCTTTAAAACAAAAAATTTTCAATATAACATCTTAATTTTCGACCTGTTGTTCCTATGGCAGATGTATGATATAGTGGTGCGATGATAGGATTTTGCATATACATGAGAAGCATAGTAAAACTGCTAATTGCCGAGTTAAGATGGTCAACATATCTTGAAAACCGAAAATTTGTTTCATGCAATAACCGATCGTGCCTATTGCAGCTATATGATATCGTAGTCCGATGTAAATAAGATTTAGCTTAAATGTAATTTGTACTACTAATAAATGCCGAGTTTGGTCAAGATATCTTGGAAAAAAAAACTGTCCATACAACTACTTAATTTTTGATAGATCGTTTCTATGGCAGCTATATGTTATAATGTTTGATATAATTTTGATATAATTGATATAATTTTACGTATATATGATGAGCATAGTAAAACTATCAAACCCCGAGTTTGGTCAAGATATCTTGAAAAACAAAAAGTTTTCCATACAGCAACCTATTTTTCGACCGATCGTTCCATTGGCAGCTATATGATATAGTGGCCCGATGTAAATAAGATTAAGCACAAATGCAGGGAGCATAGTACAATTAATATATGCCGATCGTTCCTATTATCGTTCCTATGGCCGTTATATGATTTAGTAGACCGATGTAAATAAGATTTTGCATAAATATAGAGAGCATAGTAAAAATAATATATGCTGAATTAAGTCAAGATATCTTGAAAAACAAAAAAATGTTCCATACAACAGTTTAATTTTTGACCGATCGTTCCTATGGCAGCTAAATGACATAGTAGTCCGGTGTTGATAGGATTTTGCATATATATGAGGAGCATAGTAAAAATAATATATGCCGAATTTGGTTTAGATATCTTGTAAAACAAAAAAAATGTTGCATACTACAACTTAATTTTCGACCGATTATTCATATGGCATCTATATGTTATCGTGGTCCGATGTTGATAGGATTTTGCATATATATGAGGCGCATAGTAAAACTAATAAATGCTGAGTTCGGTCAAGATATTTTGAAAAACAAAAAATATTCCATACAACAACCTAATTTTTGACCGATCGTTCCTATGGCAGCTCTATGTTATAGGAGTCCGATGTTGATTCGATTTTGCATATATATGAGGAGCATAGTAAAACTAATAAATGCTGAGTTCGGTCAAGATATCTTGAAAGACAAAAAAATTTATCATTCAAAAACTTAATTTTCGACCGAGAAGCATAGTAAAACTATGCTAAAAAGTAAAGAAATCTTGAAAACCAAAAAATTTTTTAATACAATAATAATTGCTGAGTTCGGTCAAGATATCTAGAAAAACTAAAAATAAATGTGTTCCTGTTGACACAAGTAGTGTATCTAGCCGTCGCTACTTCATTGAAGTTGGCTCTGACTCCGGAACCAGAACCTAGCATATTCATCACTTACACTTACACTTACAAACATTGTAACATATATTCTGAAAATATACATAGACGAAAAAATAAGCTACTAGTAAGCTAACGTGATTTTCTTCAACTTGGAAAAAATTAAATTTTTCAAAGCAGAAACGCTTCCAAAATTACCAGCAATTCGCCCGATTTTACCTGGAAGCCTTGCGGACGCCCTACTACAACATTTGGTCCTTCGAGCCGGATTATTTTAACATCTATCATATCCAGTTCGCCCCAGCAAGCATCGGTTGATCTGCAAGAGGAGATTCCAGGAACAGCTACAAATTCAAGCAACATAAGTAGCAGTGCACCTACCTCAACTTGTCCATTGCCGAAATTCCGGCAACACCAGTCCGACTTAATATTTGTGTGCCCACTCTATATGTGTGAACTTATTTTTCCGCTTCACATTAAAAAAAGTGACAAATATTAAAAGAAAGAAAACAGAAAGTGACTCCAAAAAAAAATCGCAATATTGGTGTCTGTACATACGTATGTAAATTAATCAAAGAGTCACTCCCACGACGAATGTTGCTCGTTCGATGTGTGTGCTTCTTGATTGTTGTTGAGCTGCTCCCACGACGAAGTGTAGTCTGGTTGCAGGGTATGA
>NW_026998467.1:0-24127 GCF_035044405.1 Drosophila montana
GGTTCTGCAGGTATCTTACGCGAGCTGAGTGATAAAATCAACCCAAAGCTTCGAGCGCTCAGCACCATGGCAACAGCCCAGGAGCTTGCTGACGGACTTTTCAACCTCATCATTGGCTTGAGAAGTGCACAAGCTTGATCAGGGCACTCTTGATAGATGGGAAAAGGCAATGTCAGTAGATAAATTGATTCCGTGGAAGGATATGTCAGCATATATGGAAAAGTTATGTCGCATATTGAAAAATTTGGACTACGGCTCATACACCTAGCCTGCAGGAGGACAAAAAATTATCCAAAGCAAATCGCAACACATTTATTGCCTCAACTAATCAACCACTTTGTCACTTTTGCGAATCTAAAGCACATTGCACACGTTTGATCATAGTGCATATATTTCGCAGTCTGCCTTATCATATCCTGTCTATGCTGCCTCAAATCTCATTAACTCTCATTTTCACTACCTCTGATCTTGCAATAAAGACATGAATGTCAAGCCCGTTAAGTACGCATTGCTTCCCACTGCTATCATGTTCGCCAAGAACCGCTATGGAGCATATATACCTGCTTCCCATCTCAACTTTATCATCGGCAGACTCGCCAAAAAACTTTAGTTGATAGTGCATCAGCCACGACGATAAGGTTCTCTCGTCGGTAGTGGATATCAAACTTAAATTGTTGCAGTTCTAGTGCCCACCGCGTGACCCTCCCCGGAGGACTCTCGATCGAGTTAAGCCATTTGAGGGTCAGGAACGACCACACGATCGCTAGGCACTCATTCTCCGGGGTGGAGTAGTTCACATCAGCTTTTAGCATCTTCCGACTAGCGTATGATATCACGCTCTCGTGTCCCTCTATCGTCTGCGCCCACACGACTATTCCCTCGCGTCAGTCTGCAAGACGAATTTCGCAGTCGCCAAGCTATCCTTCAATTGACGTAATGCCTCCTCGTGTTCCTCACCCCATGACCATTTGCGCCACTTCTTTAAGAGGCCGTTAGCGGCTGTACCTAAGTCGCGAAGTTACGTATGAATCTCCTATAACACGAAACCATCCCGAGACATTGGTGCAACTCCTTACAATTAGCCGCGCCCTAAGGCTACGTTTCGCCTCCACCCTTTCTGAATCGGTCCGAGATATACAAGCCTCTCCCTAAAGAAACTGCATTTCTTCTTATTCAAAATAAGGTTGGCTGCTCTCAACCGGTGGAATACCTCCTCAGATTCTCGACGTATTGTTCTTGTGTCGCCCCTATCACCACGATATCATCAAGGTAGGCGAACGCCTACTCGCTGGAAGGTTGCACACACCATTGGAATATATCTCTTCCCGGGATCTCATTCCCTACTATCGGCTGCCATCGATATCTGCCAATACAATAGGGTAGAAATGAACCGAGCGCGACGCAACCGCTCAAGGATATGATTAATCCGAGGGATAGGGTAAGCATCCGAAATGGAGTGCGCATTGAGTTGCCGATAGTCGATGCACATCCGCCACTCGCCAGTCTTGTTCTTGACTAATTCGATTTAGGCGCTGTGCGGACTACGCGATGGCTTGATAGCACCTGCCTGGTTCAGCTCATCTACCTGCTCGTCGATCACCCTCTGTCGGGCTGGATTCTTCGTTTAGTACCTTTGCTGTAATGGCTTGTCATCCTTCAGCCAGATCTTGTGCTCCGCGATATATGAGACCCTCGAAGAGTGTCATTGTGTCAACTGCAGGAATTTACATAGTTCCGGATCCAGATCCGCCGGCCACTCTGCCTTGTATATGCTGGGTTCACCGAGAATATCTCCCCTTCCGGTCACCATTCCGACCCCAGATGGAGCCCTATGATTCCTGCACTATGGCAGCTCTTCCGGATCCCCAGCGTCTGGGTGTATTCTAGCCATTGCTCCTGTTTCCTCCGTTTCCTGACCCGTTTCCGCCGTGACAACTCTATGATCAGCGTAGATCTCTTGCTGCAACTCTACGCGTCGTCTTTTCGGCTCCTCGTGTTCTTCTTCGCGTCTTTCCCACTCGGTTTCCCAGCAGGCCTCCCTTTCCCTGGCGTTGGAATCCTTAATTGTTCCCCTTTCGTTTCTCTCCATTTGATTGCCGAGCAGGCACTTCCCTTCCCAGATATAGGAGGCCTTCTATCGGCTCTTCGCTCATCTCAGGCCCCACCGTTTCCAGGACTAGTTCTGCTTTGCCGCAGCGTATTGCGGGGCTCATTGCACCCAAGAAACCCATCCCTAGGATAACGTGGTCTAGCATAGAGGGCATCATGACCATTTGCATGCTGATCACTTTCCCCGTTAGGCCGACATCTTACCACAATGCTTTCGCTACTTCCAGCGTGGATCCATCTGTCACGCGAATTCACGTCTGCACGTCCTGCGCTCTACCCCGAATCGCCCACTTGCACACGCAATCTTCACTCATAAAGCTGCGTCTGGCCCCGGTATCGATTGCTGCAGGCATCGTCCATCCGCCCACCGTTACAGTAGCGACGATTAACCCAGCCTATTACCATGTCGCGTGTGTGTCGGCGTCCACCCGATCCCTGCTCCGACCTCTTCGCTCATCATCTGATGGGCGACCTCCGCAAGACCACTGCTGCAAGGCTGGGACCCTTCCATCCGCAACTGTAGCTCGGAGCCCACTGGGCTCCGGAATAGGTTGAGGTGTCTTCCGTTTGCTGCACTGTCCTCGCTAACTCTGCGCTATGAGGATTTGCCTCATTAAATTGTTTTCCGATTTCTCCGCCTTCTGCCTAATGAACGTCTCGTACTCCACAGCCATCTAAGTCAGCTGGGACACTGAGGAGAAATCCTGTCTACGCACATAGAGCAGTATGAGGTTGCATTTTTATATATCCGGTGCAGCACCTGTGATGGGAGCTCCTCGGGTCTGGTTCCCTAGCCGTCCGCCAACGTCGGGTTGGCCGTTCTAAGATGGCGGTTCTAACGTCTGGGCAAACTGAACCTCCAACTCGAGGAGGTCTAGAACAAGTTTCAGGGGAATGGCCGCCGTCCTGAGCGTAAGTAGATAGCCGCTTACGCAGCTCCTCCACGCGCCCTTACTTTCCAAGCCCGAACTCCTGTGCGATCGCCACTAGCTCCCTATTGCGTCGCTGGTGGATCCAGCGCACGTCTACTTCCTGATTTTGGCACTCACCTGACTCCATTTCGTGATCCCCTTACTTACTTTACGTGTCCTTCTCTGAAGCCTGCGTCGCCTTTTCTTGCCCTCTTATTTGCTCGCCGTTTACATTTTGTTGTCTTCTCTGGTTCCGGTGATTTATTTTTGACTTTTTCTTTCCTATTTTACACTGTACAGACGCTGACGCGACGCCTTAAAGGCCCTTCGACGCCGACGTCCACTGAGGCGCACATCTGTGCACCCGTATGCTAGCGTGATCTCGACGTCGCCTGTCTGGCGCGCGAGTTATCTGTACGAGAGTTAACAATTGTGTCCTGGTTGAAGGAGGTTACTTGCAGTAGTTTCACTTAGAATTGTTCTTTTATATATTTATATGTTCAAATAAATAAACAACTGTTGGTTTGAATCTTATGCTAACCTTATGTTTACAATATATATATTTTGGAATTGGCAGCGAGCGGTAAGTGGAAAAGAGTGTCATTCTATCAGCTTCTTGGTGGTTTAGTTGGAGATATGGTAACTCCTCCCCCCTGCGGTTAAGTGATGGCCACATCGAAGGTATGGCCTGAACGGAGATTGTTTCTGCGTCCTTTGTGGAGTAAATGATTAGCTTCCTTCGGATATAGTAGGCTGTTGCTGTTATGACGGTAATTAGTAATATCATCGAGTATATTGCTACCAAATGAGACTTGGACTCTTCTTTTATTTGCCAGATTAGTTTTTGATGTTGGATGTTTTGAAATTGGAGTTTTTGTAGATTGACCTCCTCTATCGTAGTATTGAGCGTGATTCCTTCAATTTGGGGAATGCTGATTTCTTTTCTATCTTCCATTGTAATTATCGAGCCATCATAGGTATCGTTGTTGATTTTCACGGTGCAATTAGCATACTTGATGATAATTGATCCTTGTATTATGCTATTTTCGTAATCTATTAGGTATATAACGTGTGATATAGTTTTAAAGGAGTTTACTGTTCTTGTCGATTGTTGTCCGGTAATTAATTGAAATTCAATATGTCCTCCAGTGACCGTGGTCAATCCGTAAAGTTTGCCGATTCCTTATTCTTTTGTATTTTTTTTTCTTTTTATTCCTCTAAGTTTAGACTTGTGTATTTTTTGATTTCTAATAGTGACTGGATAGAGACTTTTTGTTTGCTGAATCTTGGTGTCATTATATTTCTTCGGTCATCTTTTCTAAGTACAGTTTCTTCTGTCTCGAATTCTTCAGGCTAGTTCCTATCTTTGTTCAGTTTCTCTTTTCTATTTTTTTCTTGTGAGACGTGTTTTTAAATTGTTGGATAGATAATCGTGTACAAGTTAACACATAAATACTATAGCAACTAAGCAACAACACATGAATGATGCTGACACGCCAAATTGTGAGTTCAGTGCTCTGCACTGGCAACAATCAGCAGCGATTGCATGACACTGCTTTGCTGGTGTGCTGCGACGCTGAGAATGCTGAGTCGGCATGCCGACTGTGGTCCGATGGCGCGACGCATTGACTTTGCTAAGTAGAATTATGTTTTGCATTTGTCTTTAGCTTCAGTTCGCTTTTTAATAAAGAAGACACAAGTTGTCTATTTCGTACTCCGGCTCATAACCGTAACATTTGTTCTTATTGATCACATTATTGCACCACAAGGGCAATAATCACCAAAGGGGACGAAGTCAAGTCCTCCAAAGTAATCATCATAAAAATCGTATCAGTGTTCACCTTGGATCGACTTCCTCACGGAAGCGACGCTGGACCTGGAATTCACAATCAGCAGCTACGCGGGATCCCCACGGCTACCTGCTACCACACCTAAATAACTGGCGCCCAAACGTCCTAACACCCACCAAGTTCATAGGCAATAACACAAAAACATGTAAGTTTGTCAAGTGAATTCAAATAGCAAAGAAAAAAACACACAAGAATAGAAGTTGCGAAAAGAAATACACATTTTGCCAAAAAAAACAATTGCATACTTTTACCAAAAATAAAAAATAAAAACCATTGCAGGCTTTAACTAAAAAACCATTGCATACCCTCACTAAGAATAAAACCATTGCATACCTTTAATGCAGGTTTTATTATAAATAAACAACTGCTACTAAAACAATTATATGCCCAATGCGAAAAAGTTTTCATACAAATATCGAGGTTAACAAATGAGCTGGAACACCTATAGGGAAATAAAGACCGAGTACAACAGTGACGATAGTATAGGTGAAGAACAAGTTGGTTGGTGCCCAGAATATCAGGTAGCTAACACAATGGACCCTTCACAGATTCAAGCTCTCATTGACAATGCCGTTAGATCGGCTCTGTCGCAACAATAGTCCCAGATAAATTCAATAACTCAGGAAATACAAAGGTTGCAAGTGAAAACGCCAGCAGTCGTCTCTTACCAAAAGATAACTGTTGTTCCTGGGGTAAAATGTGACATAAAACTCGACATAATAAAATCAGTACCAGACTTCTCTGGTGCACAAGACCAATATGTTGCTTAGAGACAAGCAGCAATCGATGCGTATGAACTTTTTAAGCCCTTCGACGGTAGTAGCGAACACTACCAAGCAGTAGCCATTCTTAGGAACAAGGTCACAGGGCCTGCTGGAGCCTTACTTATCTCCTACAACACGGTGCTAAATTTCGACGCCATCCTGGCTAGACTAGATTGCACCTATGCCGACCGAACATCCCTACGCCTACTGAGGCAAAACTTAGACATGGTCAGACAGGGTGAAATGACACTTATGCAGTACTATGATGAGGTCGAAAAGAGACTAACTCTGGTAACTAATAAAATTGTTATGTCACACGAACAAGAAGGCGCTGATTTGCTTAACGCTGAAGTTAGAGCCGATGCCTTGCACTCCTTCATATCAGGCTTGAGGAAACAGCTCAGAGCTGTCGTATTCCCAGCGCAACCCAAAGACTTACCCTCTGCGCTAGCCCTCGCCATAGAAACAGAAGCCAGCATTGAGAGAAGCATGTTTGCAAACTCCTATGCTAAAGTTGTTGAGGAACGATCCCAAACAGCTGAAAACGGCAAACACAAACCATATGGTAAACAGAATAAAAACTACAAGGAAGACCACGGTCAAGATAGAAACCCCCATTACAAACACAAGAAAAATGCTCCAAAGGAGCAACCTAATAAAGAAAGCCAAGAGCCAGCTCCACAACCGATGGAGGTAGATTCTTCTTCCAAATTTAGGCAGCGTACTGAATACAACCAGAACCAACCAAATGAGTCAAACGCTACTAAGAGGAGGAACTCCTCAGAGCGACAAACAGGTCCGAGACGGCAACGTCTTAACAACATTGTTCAAACGGATTCCGAAGAACAAAAGGTAGCATACGAAAAAGCCGCAAAGGCTGCTGTCGAAGAAATTGACAGCGAGGAAGAGTACGATCAAGCCGACTCTGTCCATTTTTTAGGGAACACTCCCGGTTACCGTTCATCGAACGACGGTTGGCTGGTAGAACATTAAAAATGCTAATCGATACTGGCGCGGCAAAAAACTATGTTAAGCCCGTAAAGGAGCTGAAAACCATATTGCCGGTCGCCAAACCCTTCCCGGTGAATTCGATCCACGGGTCCACTGAAATAAAGGAAAAATGCCTGATAAACATTTTTAATCACACTTCCCCCTTTTTCCTATTAGACACACTTAGTTCGTTCGATGCCATTATTGGATTCGACTTGTTAACACAAGCCGGGGTACAGTTGAACCTTGCAAAGAGTCTACTAGAGTATCAGGGCATTTCTGAAGAAATTCAATACCAGAAGTGCACTGATGTAAATTTCACCGATGTAAACGACATCGTAGTTCCTATCTCTATCAAAAAAGAGTTCAGGAACATGATACCTAAGAGGAAAAAGGCCTTTTCAACAACGGAAGAAGCACTCCCTTTCAACACCTCTGTCACCGCCACAATCCGTACGATTGACAACGAGCCAATATATGCCAGAAGTTACCCAAGTCTAATGGGCGTGTCCGACTTCATAAATAATGAGGTCAAGCAACTACTAAAAGACGGCATCATTAGACCATCAAGGTCGCCCTACAACAGCCCAACGTGGGTTGTTGACAAAAAAGGCACAGACGCCTATGGCAACGCAAACAAAAGATTAGTCATCGACTTCAGGAAACTGAACGAGAAGACTATACCTGACCGTTACCCGATGCCCAGCATTCCCATGATTCTAGCGAACCTGGGAAACGCTAAATACTTCACTACCCTTGATCTAAAGTCAGGGTATCACCAAATATACCTTGCAGAACATGACCGCGAAAAAACAGCATTCTCTGTTTGCGGTGGCAAATATGAATTCTGCCGACTGCCATTTGGTCTTAAGAATGCGGGCAGCATCTTCCAAAGGGCAATCGATGATGTTCTAAGGGAACATATTGGGAAAATTTGTTACGTCTACGTAGACGATGTCATAGTTTTCTCAAAAAACGAAGTAGACCATGTCAGGCACATTGACACAGTACTCAAGTGTCTGATTGAAGCCAATATGAGGGTGAGCCAGGAGAAAACCAACTTTTTTAAAGAAAGCGTAGAGTATCTTGGTTTCATCGTAAGCAAAGACGGCACCAAATCCGACCCAAAGAAGGTCAAGGCCATTCAAGAGTACCCCGAACCCAAAAGCGTCTACAGTGTCAGATCTTTCCTGGGTCTGGCAAGCTATTACAGAGTCTTCATAAAAGACTTTGCATCCATAGCTCGCCCAATAAGCGACATTCTAAAAGGGGAAAATGGTTCGGTGAGTAAGCATAGGTCAAAGAAAATAGCAGTCGAGTTCAACGAAACCCAGCGCAACGCGTTTCAACGCCTGCGCAACATCTTGGCGTCAGAAGACGTAATTTTGATGTACCCAGATTTCAAAAAAGCTTTTGACCTAACCACTGATGCCTCAGCAAACGGAATCGGCGCAGTCCTATCCCAAGAAGGCAGACCCATTACCATGATTTCTCGTACCCTAAAAAGTCCAGAACTGAACTACGCAACCAACGAAAGGGAGTTGCTAGCTATCGTGTGGGCTTTAGGTAAATAGCAAAACTACCTATACGGCTCCAGAGAAATTAACATTTTCACTGACCACCAGCCTCTCACCTTTGCAGTAGCAGACAAAAATACCAATGCCAAAATAAAAAGATGGAAAGCCTACATCGACCAATACAACGCCAAAGTTTGCTACAAGCCTGGCAAAGAAAATTCTGTAGCAGATGCATTGTCTAGACAAAATCTCAATGCCCTACAAAATGAGCCCCAATCGGACGCTGCAACCGTTCACAGCGAAATTTCACTGACCTACACGGTCGAGGCCACGGACAAACCGTTAAACTGCTTCAGAAACCAGATCGTTCTGGAAGAAGCGCGTTTCCCATTGAAACGCACCATAGTTTTATTCCGCAACAAAACTCGCCACTTGATCAATTTTACTGCTAAGAGCAGCATTTTAGAAACCCTCAAAGAAGTTGTAAATACGGAGGTTGTGAACGCGATCCATTGCAACCTTCCCACATTAGCAAGTTTCCAACACGAACTGATTGCCCATTTTCCTTCTACAAAATTCCGGTTTTGTAAAAATCTCGTACAAGACATAACGGGTAAAAGCGATCAGTTGGAAATAATAAATAGCGAGCACAACAGGGCGCACAGAGCAGCCCAAGAAAATGTCAAACAAATCTTGCGTGACTACTACTTTCCGAACATGAGCAGATTAGCCCAAGAAGTAGTCTCAAACTGCAAAGTTTGCACGCAAGCAAAATATGACAGACATCCCAAGAAACAGCAGCTTGGCGAAACTCCGATCCCACAATACACCGGCGAAATGTTGCACATAGACATATTCTCAACCGACAAAAAACAATTTTTGACTTGCATCGACAAGTTTTCCAAATTCGCCTTAGTACAACCAGTACCATCAAGAACAATTGTCGACATTAAGGGTCCCCTGTTGCAAATTGTGAATATGTTTCCTAACATTAAAACAATATATTGCGATAATGAACCTTCATTCAACTCAGAGACCATTACGTCCATGTTGAAAAACCAATATAACATCGATATTGTAAACGCTCCGCCTTTACACAGTTCATCAAATGGCCAAGTGGAACGATTCCACAGTACGTTAGTTGAGATCGCTAGGTGCCTAAAGATTGACAAAAAAATCGAGGACACGATCGAACTAATACTGAGAGCAACAGTAGAATACAATAAATCGCTACACTCGGTCATTTGCGAAAAACCAGTTGAAATTCTTCATGAGGGAACCGAAAAGCGCAGTTCAGGTATTACCTCCAAACTGGCAAAAGCCCAACAAAACACCATAGAAAGGTGTAACGTAAATAGGAAAAACCGCGTATTTAAGGTAGGAGAGGAAGTATTCCTCAAAAACAACAAGAGGTTAGGTAACAAGCTAACTCCTCTCTGCACCAGACAGGAAATACAAGCAGACCTAGGAACGTCTGTCTTAATCAAGGGGAGGGTGGTCCACAAGGACAACCTAAAATAGATTTACCTTATATTTAGTTAGGAAATAAGTTCCCCAAGACAAAGCACCACAATTTCACCGCTTAGTCCAATTACAGGTTCACCTTCATAGCGCTTGCCATCCTTGCAATAGCAAATGCTCGAATCACCGACTTCTCGCATGCTAACTACATCCCGGTAATAGACGGTGAAGTATTGGTGTTCGAACACCGTGACTACTTAAGACACACTAGTAACCTTTCCGAATTCGTTAACATAATAGAAGAAACAGAAAAATTGTCCGATTTGTTCCCACAATCACATATGCGCAAACTGCTTGATGTTGATTCCGACCACTTAAAAACACTACTGTCCGTACTCAAGATACACCATAGAATGGCTAGAAGTTTAGACTTCCTAGGCACAGCCCTGAAGGTAGTAGCAGGTACCCCAGATGCCTCTGATTTCTTAAAAATCAGGGTAACAGAAGCCCAATTAATCGAATCAAATTCCAGACAAATAGCCATAAATTCCGAGACACAGAAACAAATAAACAAACTAACTGATACCGTAAACCAGATAATAAAAGCTCAAAAAAATAAATTAACTGACACTCCACACTTGTATGAGACGCTTTTGGCTAGAAACATCGAAATTCAAAATTTAATTCTCACAATAACCTTGGCAAAATCTGGTATAGTAAACCCTACAATATTAAATCACGCAGATTTGAATTCACTTGTCAAACAGGACACTCCAATAGTTAGTTTAATAGAAGCCTCAAAGATTAGGGTCCTTCAGTCCGACGATATAATTCACATACTAATAGCCTTCCCAAGGGTCGAAGCCAGATGCAAAAAGATCACCATCTATCCCGTGTCTCACAATCATACCATACTACGTCTCGACGAGAACTCACTGGCCAAATGCGAAAAGTATACCTTTGCAGTCACTGAGTGCATCCAGACCACACACATCAGCTTTTGCGAGCGATCTCGACGCGATTCCTGCGCGACGTTACTCTACGCGGGAAGCATGGCTCAATGCCATACTCAACCCAGTCACCTAAAAGAAGTAATGCCCGTCGATCATGGCGTGATCATCATCAACGAGGCGACTGCCCGCGTCCGCACAGATGATAGCCCCGAAGTAATCGCAAAAGGAACACACTTAATAACATTTGAACGAGTAGCTATCGTCAACGGAACCGAGTTTATAAACGAGCGGAAAGCAATGGATAAAATTCCCGGCATCGTAAGGTCTCCACTTCTAAGGATCATCGGGCATGACTCGACTCTGAGTATCCCACTACTACACCGAATGAGCAACGAAAACTTACGCTCCATCCAAGAGGTGAAGGAAGACATCGATAATGCTGGATCGCCCAAGTTATGGTTCACTGGCGGAGTAATACTGAATGTGGGTCTCATTGCCTCACTCATCCTTGTCCAGGCAATAAGGAAGAGACGAGCATCGATAAAAATCCAAGGTGTGATCGACAACTTTAACATGGCCGAGGACGGCCATAAACTTGAGGGGGGGGGCAGTTAACACATAAATACTATAGCAACTAAGCAACAACACATGAATGATGCTGACACGCCAAATTGTGAGTTCAGTGCTCTGCACTGGCAACAATCAGCAGCGATCGCATGACACTTCTTTGCTGGTGTGCTGCGACGCTGAGAATGCTGAGTCGGCATGCCGACTGTGGTCCGATGGCGCGACGCATTGACTTTGCTAAGTAGAATTATGTTTTGCATTTGTCTTTAGCTTCAGTTCGCTTTTTAATAAAGAAGACACAAGTTGTCTATTTCGTACTCCGGCTCATAACCGTAACATTTGTTCTTATTGATCACATTATTGCACCACAAGGGCAATAATCACCAAAGGGGACGAAGTCAAGTCCTCCAACGTAATCATCATAAAAATCGTATCAGTGTTCACCTTGGATCGACTTCCTCACGGAAGCGACGCTGGACCTGGAATTCACAATCAGCAGCTACGCGGGATCCCCACGGCTACCTGCTACCACACCTAAATAACTTACATTGTGGAAGTTCATGTCTCTGTTAAATACTTGTGTTCATCCGGGGAAAAGTTCGAATGGGGTATGTTGTGTGGCAGAGTGGATAGCGTTATTGTAGGTAATCATGGTTTCCGCCTGTAGTCTTTCTACAGGGGCGTTGCCCAATGACTGTTGGAATAATGTTACGAAAAGTTGTATTTTATACTGTCTTTAAATCTTTAAAACGATTTGAAGAGTATTCTGGTCCTTGTACACAAATAATTTTTCTTGGTATAACGAATGATTGTGAAAATTGTGGATTGTTTTTTGCTATCCCGTATCGAGATTGTGGTGCCCGTTTAAAATCGTGAAAATTTATCAATTATTGTGACTACGTACTTTCCATTGATTGCGTATCGATCTATGTGTACGATGTATAATGGTTTTTCTTGATATTGTATTTTTGGTGCGTGTCGATCGTACTCTAATGTCCTCCGCCTCTACTCAACAGCTATAGATTTTTATAGATATAATTTCCGATTGATCGTTCCTATGGCAGCTATATAATATAGTGGTCCGATGTAAATAAGATTTTGCATAAATATAGGCACCTGCATATTATGAAGAAAAATATTAATAGCAACAGATAGGAGACCGGCTGATATTCATCTCTAATATTCAGAAACAATAAAAATTTTATAACATTTTAGATGAAAATTTAACTAGTGGATTTATTAGAATCTGATATAGATGAGCATGTAAATACTAAAAGAAGTTAAGAATCAAATTAATACTCGATAATTGCAGGTTTCTTCAAAATGAGAAAATTGCAGGGTGTAATGTTACATAAGCATGTGTTTATATTATCGTACATTTATTAAAGAATTCTCATTATTTCCGTTACCTTTATATGACCCGAAAAAGAAAAAAAAATACAAGTTAGTAATTACCCTATATGACCCAGCACACGAAACGGAGGTTTATTGCAACTGCAAATTTCACCCAATATTCACCTATCGGGAAAAGAACAAAGAGATGTTAAAAGAATGCAGCACCAAGATAATAAAAGATAATCTAGTAATATTATCAAGGCATAGATGAAAAAATATAAAAAATAAAAGGACATAAACGATGTGAAATGAGAAATGGTGTTAATTAAAAGAAAATAAATGATATTGTAGTATTTTACATTCCTGAATCAATGGAAGTGCACGTCCTGTTTAAATATTATAATGAGCGGGTCCATGTTGGAATAAACAAAGTTATCGAAATAATTAGTAGGAGCTATTGGTTTCTAAACATCAAAAAAAGGTAGAAGGGCACATAAGAAATTGTCTTAAGTATATGGCATTTTCAACCAAAGGTGGCATGAAGGTGTCGTACATGTTATAGTGGTAAAAATGACAAAGTTACGTCAGGCAACGGACGCATTGGAAAACTATTTCCTAGTGTATAGTAGACCAACAGCGATCGTTTCTGAAAGAAGAACATTTTTAAAATTGCAATAGTTGAAGGAATTTTTAATTTTTAAGTAACGGTCGAAACAAACACTGAATTATAAATAAAGCTGCGTCAAAACCAAAATTTGTATGCAGAAAAAGATGATGTCATGATTAAATATTTTGAGTAAATTATCGCGGTTAAGAGTTTCCCAAAATCGTCATTATTACAAAAACAAGTAAGAGGATCTACTCGGAAGCTCTTGACTAGGGGATACCCTGAACCCTCTTATTCCAACACCAAATACAGGTCGCGCTACGCGCTCGCTTTCTTTAGCAGTAATAAAGATAAATAAAAAAAAAAGTTCCCTTGGCAGGGTTTGAATTCGCAACAAACCGCACTACTTGCCGCCGCCTCTACCCAACAGCCACACCATTTATTAATTCTTAAGGAGAAAAAAACGAATTAAAATAACAGCACTGAAAACGGTCAGACAGACAGACATGGCTAGATCGACTCGGCTATTTATGCTGATCAAGAATATATATACTTTATGGGGTCGGAGATGCTTCCTTCTGCCTGTTACATACATTTGGACAAATACAATTTACCCTTTTACCCCATTTTCAATGGGGTATAAAAAGATACTGCATCAAAGATGTTTGCAAATTACCATCAATCATCGAAGCCATATGAGGAAATCTGGGCAATTTACATCAAAAAGCCATGGTTTATAGAAAAGGGAGCAATTAGCCAAGATCAAGAATAACCAGAAGAATGTCAGATAGAAACAGGTGATCCTATAATATAATGGTTATAGTGGTATGTATTGTAGTATCATGTGAAATAGTGGTAATTAAAATAAGCATAACAATAGTATTTAAGATACGATATTATTTAAGGTAACACATTTATTATATAATAAAGTAACCTAACACTGATATAGATCACTTACCGATATGCATCAATCACCATAATTAAAGAATATTAATAAAGGAGAATGACTGAATACAGCTAATCGTAGATCATGTCTGAAAGAAGCTGGTTCATAGTTCTTTCTTATTTTTGTTTTTTTTTAATTGCTTTTGACAGTTCAAGAATATTAAAGTAACTTACTTGTTAAGTTTGTTAATCATGTTATCAATAAATTCCTTACTTCGTGTAGCCATGCGATCTTCACGCTCGTCAATTCGAAAGGTGTGTGCATCCTTCATTCCAGCTATTAAATTTAAAATAGCATCGCGGTCATCCATACACATCCTTAGTTCAGGGGGAACGTCTTCAAAATCTTGCATTGCAAGTTTTGTAGAAATAAATCTGGTTACAATTTCAGTCATATTTTCGGAAAAATGTACTGATATTTCACGCAATTGGACAAAGAATGATTGTGACTGTTCCAAAAATTTTGACATCATGTCCGAAATTTTACGATGAAAGTTTGTTGTAGATTCCTATAAAATATAAATAAGTATAAACAAATATTTGTATAGTTATGTAAAATATATAATATATAATATCTATACAACCTCAATAGTTTCGTGCAAATGCAACTCCTGTGACATAAGGACAAGCCACATATCATTCAATGCATCTTCGAAGTGCACATTTAATTTATCCATTAAATCAGATAGTTTGAGATTTTCGAGAGAATCTTCGTCATCTCCGTGCATAACATTCTGTTCTAATAAACGTAGTGTTATCCTAGCTTCTTCGAAAACTCTATCTTTATATTGAAGAAAGTCTTCAATTTCCCTTTGACCTGAGGTCTGAAGCTCTTTTTGTCCATCTTGTAAATTATCCATAAAATCCCTTATTTCTTCATCACGTTCAACAAATCGTTTTAATCCTAATTTATAAATTTCTTGGGTTAGCTCAAATACATCTTTTTCATATTCTTCCGCCAGTTCTTGAGCTTGCTGTCCTACCAACATTAACACACGGCCATCCGCATCATCTCGCCAAAAGGAATCAAATAGCTGATTGCCATCTAAATGATCTACAAAACTGGAAGCTAAACGTTTCGCTTCAGATTGCTCACGAGCCTGTGACTCACGTGCTTGAATTTCTTTTTCCTGTTGGTATTCAACTTCACGTAATTCGCGGCTGTTATATTAAAAAGAAAATAAATATGAATTGATTTTTCTGTATATCGCAATATTGGCTTACCAAAATCGTATTTGTGCTTTTTCTCTCATTTCACTTTTAATGAAAGTATATTCATAGTAATGCAGATTCGGTAATAAAGTTATTATATATTGCGATAAGGGAAAATCCATGTTTTGTGCAACTGGGTTACCTTCCAAGTTCAATACTCTTAAATTTAACATAAAACGAAATCGATCTATCTGTATAAACAAAAAAATACTAATAAGAAAGATTGAAGAACTTGTCGAATTTTTAGAACTTAGTTAAGACTATGACAGCTAAAGACAGATATAAAATTATTTAAATTCTAGGTGCTATCAGAAAATTAATTGGGCTGAATTGGACTGACATCCTGCAAAAAGACTTGCTAGTAGCCGCAAAAGACGAAGGTATTAGGATGGCAAGATCGATCTTGAAGAATTGGAAGCCACAATTTCCTGTTAAACGGTGAAGATAAGAGAATGGATGGAGAACAAACTGCAGGACACTAACTAAAACGACTAACTAGAACTATTGTTTCGAAATGCTGCTTTGCATCCTACTTTGGCCTTTTATCTATTTAATTTTTACTATTAATTATTTCAAACAGATAAGACCCGAATTTAAGGCTCTGTGCGTGTATTTTAAGCTGATTTTTAAGAATAATAGTGATGGTAAACATAGACGATAAGTTATGTAAGTTTTGAGAATATTTACAAAGTATTTAAAAGTGACTATGTTAATGCACTGTAACTTAATATATTTTGTTTAATACTTAATTAATTGACGTTCTGCTGCGAGCATGCTCCCCTGTTGGAAGTCTAAGGCTTTCAACAGAAGTGTTCCCGTCAGGCAGAACGGCGATCTTAGTGATAGCTCTCTTGACCAGTCCGCTTGCAGTTCGAATGATGGCCATTCGCATGACACCGTCGATTTAAAGATGCGTCAAGTCGGGCTCGCCAATAAGGGTTCGAAGTGCATGAGATGAGAGAATAGTATTCTAAACGACACGTTACAAGTGATGTATAGCTGTCTTCACGACGTAATTGGTCGCATTGTCAAACCAAATAGCAATAAACGGCTGTGTAGATAGGTAGATACTAACTCTAGGTGCCTTGCCTTTGTTGAGAGGCATACAAAAATGGAGATGCAGTATATTTTAGGAGCCCGATTTTTGACCTCCTCTGGTGGCAGTAGAGCCATGTTCCAAAATATTATTATTATTAAGTCGCATGCGATAGCAACGAAAATACATTTGTTGATGACATTAGAAACGACCATAAATCTTTAAATACAGAAACTGCGAGACGGCATGCAGAAGTGTGTTATGGGATGCTGGTTCTGAAATAACGAGCAAGTTTGATGATATTGGGAATTTTCGAAACGGCAAGCCGCTTCGACAATTCCTAAAATCAAGACGGACGAAGTTTGAGTTGTCAGATAAAGTTTTTTGGCGAGTGTGCCGGTGATAAAGCTGACCTGAGAAGAAGAATCGATGAATGCGCGGCGTAGAGTCTTTTGACGACAGTTTTATACGCCTTGCCTCAGGGATCATAATCGGCTGAGTCGCATAGTTTCAGGAAGCATTCTCGCTTGCTATCTCGTATAGCCTTTTGTAGTCGTTTTCTAGCCCTTTGTTACCCTAGTTGCTCTTCGGCATAGTTGGGTCTGCCTCGGGCTCGCTGGTATCTCCGTCTGGCTTGGATGCAGTTCCGCTGTGCTTCGGCAATACTTTTGTTCCACCAGTACGTGGGTACATGGTGGCGCCGTAACGTTTTCCGGATTTGTATGCTCTCGTCGCAAGCAAGCGTTAGTTGACATGCCATTTGGCAAGCTCTACTCTCTGCGTTGCCGGCTGTGGAAAGCGATTGTACTGCGTTCGAAAAGGCCACGGGGTCGAAAGTATCCACGCGGTAAGCTTTCCAACTTAGGCTTTTCGTTCTGGTTACAGTTCCTTCACCAATCGTGCATATTATCGCGGAGTGGTCGCTTGCGGTGTATACGTTGCTTAATTCCCTTTAAGTTGCGCTGAAAAGTAATGAGCAAAGTAAACCCAGTACAGGACTTCGTATTCGTCAGCGATGTCGAAGGTTCGCCACATATCCAGAGTGCAGCTTTTCCATCCTGATCCACGATCCGAATTCTTGGGCAGTTAGTCTCTCGATGGTAGGGCTCGCTGATAATGGCAATATCAATTGAGCAGCTATGCAGTGGTTAAGGTTTACTTGCAGTAACCTTAACATTTCATTTTGCGTACTGCCTCGCGGTACGCCGGCCATTTAAAGCTGCCTGTAGCGTGGTCCGTTGACTTTTCTCCTTTTCCTATGTGTGTATGTGTGTGTAAGTGTGTGGGGCTTTCAGCCAAAACTGAACTGCTCCTTCATATCCGCCCTGATGGCCCTGGCTGAAATTTTAGAACTAAGTTGGGGGTCAGCCCTTAAAATGACCTCTCGGGCATCTGTGTTGTCTTTGAGCATAGCGCGGCTGTGCACGCTCCTTCTGCGCCACTGCGTGTGGCAAAGAGGCCATAGGTCCTTACCAAGGTTGCATTTCTGCGGCTTACTGCACAACAGAGGTCGTTTAGGGCCCGAGTCTCAAGCGTATGCTTCCCGGTCGCGAGAGGGTAGGATGCTCTCCGCCTTGTGCTTGAGAAGGGACGTAAGCGACGTCTGTATGGTGAAGGGGCTTGGGCTTGTTTGTGGTGTGCCGCTGGAGGGCGAGGCTCCTCCTCGTGGGCTTCCTATCTGACCGAGAGGGCTAAGCGCCACGGGGAACACGCATGTGTAGCAGGCTAATCGTAATATTTTTTGCATTTGGTTCCCATGCGACATGATTGCCCTTGGGCTGGTAAGCAAGGCAGTTGTAATAATATTTGTTGATTAGGACTGCTTGGAGGCGCTTCTCTGGCGTAAGCTTCATTAAACGCTGGAACTTGCGTATGCAAGGATGCCTCTGCATACCCGGCATCTAAAGGAATCCGATCCGTGGGGTTAATTAGGTCGCCTGGATGAAGGTGCCTTACTGGTTCTCTGCGGAGGAGTGAACTGGAGAGTGAATTGTATGATGTGTTATTATAGGATGAAAATTAGATGAAAGATTTTCTTGATTATGAGTGGGTTTTGGATCGACCTGTATTTGCCGATACATCTTAGAAATATAGGCATTGAACACGTAGCGGTAGAGCCAGCACTTTAACATCTGAGTCGTCAGACCAGATTGGAGTTGGTCCCGTGTGTAGGATATCATTTAGGCTTTTGCAATTAGAAGACGGGCTGGAAATAGTTTCCTGACCCAGCAAAGTGCACATATATTAGCATGGGAGCCGCCTATGAGTGAACTCCTACAAAAATTTGGGTCAGCCAACTGGAGCTTTGGCAAGGCTCTCAACAAACTTTGGGGTATCGAACTCGATGGTAGATTTCCTTGCAAATGTGGTAGGACATAGGCTAATACCTCGATTTGAATGCTGGGCTTGGAAGGAGAGCAAATATTACTATGGCAGAGCTTGCGAAGCTAGGCTGCAACAGCTTGATTAAGTCCCGATACCTGTGCCTGTACGGATTTGTAAATAAGCTGTATCAGCTGGAAGAGTCGCTCGGAAATAATGGTTGCCTCTCATCCCGAGCAGCGCCCAATTGTGAAGTGTCATTACGGTGCAAGAGTGTATTGTGACCACCCTTGCAGTAGTGGTACTTGGACTGCATGACTGGAATTGTTTCCATTAAATCGGCTTCTGAGATTACTACAGAACAGACTACATACTCTTTTTCAACCTTGTAACACAAGGCTCGCACTTGGTCCCGGCGGACCTGGCACGAATGGAGAGACGTGTCAGAGCTTCTAGGAGTGTTTATTTTTGCCTCAAACTGACTAAAGCTCATGGGGGAATTGGACTAATTCCTTGGCTTATTGATGCATCCGAATGCAGTGGTCTGGGATACATTGTTTTTAGCTTTGGACGGCGTGAGACTCATATTTATCAGTGAACTTGGCCTCGAACTAAGAGGTGGCTTGACAACACCTCTTGGCGTGGACGCAGAAAATTCCCTTTTAGTCTGGGACGATGTTTCCCTTTTTATTCTAAGGGCTGCTGCTGGAGACGGAGAAGCTCTGGATGTGCCTGCGGATGGATCTGACAATTTATGCTTGGTTTCTTACCCTTTGCCAGTCTACGAGACAACGATGCTTGGAAAAAAAACACAGAAGTGCCGATACAAATAAATAATCGTCAGCTATTGTAATCGGATTGAGATTGTGTAGTATATGTCTGCCTCTCAATTTGCGAGAAATATTTAAATAATGTCAATTCTAACCAAAAATGTATATAATATGATAAATGAATGTCGAAAAAATTATAAGGACTCACTATAATAATTTTCGATATTTTGTTATATACATACATTATATACATATATTACATGTGGACAAACAAAGTACATAATGTGTGATTTTTTTATCGGATGTATGCGGTTGCACAAATATATTTATTGGCACTATGCAATAAATCATAAATTAATAAATTAAACTTGTGTTTTTATTCATTTTATAAAATATTACAATTTGTTTAAGAAAGTGTGTATATTTTAAAATGTTATTGGGGAATTCTATTTGTATTGTGGAGTACATAGAATACGTGCCGTGTTAACTTGGTGTATGTATGAAACGAAATGAATTCTCCTTTTTTTTACGGACAGGAATGTGTATGAGTGCGTGTAAGTACATACAATGTTTTAAGCAGGTTGTATCTTGTGGTTGCAGCGGCAGCGGACGACTCGAATAGGATGTCTGGTTTTATTGGAGCTGTGAGCTGATCGTTAGGTTTACTAGAACTGCTTACTCAAAGATCTTTTAGACCCCGCACATAAACATAAGTTCTTAAAATAAAATTCCAGTGTTTTAATAAATAAAAAAAGTAAGCAGAGTGCAATTAAAAATACGTCTTATCGATTCGAAGAAATCAAAGCCAGCTGGACAGATATCCATGACTATGTTCTTCAAATTGGCTGAAAATCAAAAGAAATAAAAAAATAGTTCCAAACACGGCCCAATGCAAGCATTCTAGCAACTTTTGGTTAATCACTGCTTGTGTGCCACAAAAGCAGCAAACTAAAATTAGTTTTGCCTAAACTTCAATCAACGAAGAGAGAGTGGCCATAAGAGTGCTGTGAGCGCACAAACACTATTATCTTATATGGTGTTTAAAAGTGGTTATGCTATTCTGCTGTTGGCTGCTGAGCGCAGCCGTCGGCTGACCGGACAGGGTACTAGTAGTCTGCATTGGGTACTTTACTAAACATTCCTCCTACAAATACAAATACACACACACCTTCTGTAGTATGCGTATATATCGAAAGTACACTATACCCAGTGTATACCAAATATATTGAACAGCAATACATCGTTGCTGAATATACCTAACAAACAACGACACTTTGTCGCTACGTAAACACAACGCAAATAATCAGCACAGTTTAAGTTTAATGTAATATATCATTTGTATGTAGCGGGCACAATCAAAGCCAAATTGAATAAATACCAACAATTGAACCAGACGTGTTGTTTCTCAAACCTACTTGGCTTACATTAAAATCAACTTACATTAAAATCATAAAAGAACATATAAATACACTACCTCTATCCCCAAAGAAGCTACCAACTCTGTGGAAAATATGCCCGAAGGACTGCGAGGGACAAGCATATTCTCCGTTTTGTGAATATACATGCCAACATTGGAGAGCACCGGAAACTGAGAAACAACAAGTGCGAGAGGCATACCGCAGCGACCGCCAACGAAGGAGCATCAGCGTGCCACATTCGGCAAAATCCAGCTGATGCATCATCGAGGGTTCATGAGGACACCTACATGATAAAATAAAATAAATTACAATATATGTAAATTTAAAATAAAATAAAAATTAGCAGTATAGCCTGTAAAGCTATACGAAAAGTAGGTAGGAAATTGTAAATTTATAATAAGTCAAAAATTGTCGTCCAAAAACGGAGACACTATTAACATTAACACAAATTTCCTTGTGCCAAATGGGCCTTATAGATACAAAAACTGTGTACTAAACTGCAAATGATATCAATAAAGTAGAAGTCGAAACACTAGATTTAAACTTAATAAGCACGATATTAATCATCATTGTAATATTAATGTCAGCTAGTTTGTTTTTCAATGTAAGAAGCAATTTAAACAAATTAAGATTAGCAGACAAAACACCCGTATATATTAAAAACTACAGAAATGCAGAAACAGAATAGCTAGAAATAAACAGACAGGTCGAAAAACCAATAAAAGATGGTATAGTAGAACCATCTTTCTCAGAATATAATAGCCCACTTCTCTCGGTACCCAAGAATTATTTCCCAAATTCCAAGCAAAAAATGGCGTTTAGTAGTTGATTATTGCCAAATAAACAAAAAACTTTCAGCAGAAAAATATCCACTGCCAAGAATTGAGGAGATACTGGAACAATTAGGACGAGCTAATTTCAGGCCTAGAGGCCATCGCAAGCATTTCTCTATGTGGATGACCTATTAGTTATCGGCTGTTCAAAGCAGCACATGTTCGAAAACTTGACAAGCATATTTGACCTTTGTCGAAAACAAAATTTAAAATTAAACCCAGAGAAATGTGCGATGTAAAGAAATTTGTGAAACTAAATATCGGTAAAATGTTTACTTTAAAGAGGAAAACGAATCAATTCACAATTTTAAGTTATGATATGTAATCCAATAGAAAAATCGACTTAGGTCAATTTCTTTCAAAGGCCGGAAAACATAAAATTGATAATTTACAGTTGTCACCTAATGAAAAAATTGTTAAATGTGTATCATTAAATGAAATGAAATACATTAAAAGTAGCGCTATCGAAATATCATGATGATCCTATAGAAGGAGGCCATTAAAATTAAAAAATACTATTACAGGCCTCAAATGACTAAGACAATTACAAAGTATGTGAAAACTTGTGTGAAATTAGCAAAATCCATATTAATGAATACTCCAAATACTACATTTCACACTGTTTTAATAGATACAATCGGTCCATTACCTCGTACAGAGAATGGCAACGAGTACGTAGTCACAATAGTATGTGATCTCACTAAATATCTAGTTACAATACCAGTAGCAGATAAAAGTGCAAAAACTGGAGCTAGAGCAATATAAATTGCTAAAGTCGAAAAAAAAGAATAGTATTAAGTACTATTCCTGGTACAAGTGAGATCAGCAATCAAGAAACATCCAATATTAGGCAGAACGTTAGATTTTGTATCACTTAAAAAAATACATGTATTAGAACACCCCATTTTAGGCCCAACCGACATTATTATTGTGTGTTTGAAAAGAAAAATTTAAAAATGTCAATAAATGGAATGGATACAAATCGTTACCATTCTTAGAGAACAACGTGCCGAGTTTGATAAACCTATCAAGTGCCTTAAAAAAAGTGCACCGTTTTCAAACGATACAAAGTTAAAACACGTTAAAATTCTTGTAGATTCCTACAATACCAGCGGTCAACTTATATGTGACAATGCAACAAAATTAAAAGATTTGTATTTAACACAGACAGTTAATGCATTAAGCACGTTGAGAAAAAAAAATTAAACTAATTTTGAATAGTCATAATATAACAATATTCCTTCCAAATTCTCTTAACACTTCAGCGTCATTCGACGAGAAATTACTTTCAATGCCAGCTGATCTTAAGCCATCAAATACTAAAGTAAATACCCCAGCAACTGACAACACAATGGCGCAAACACCTATAAGTTTTCTCAAATTAGCCATATCGCTCTTACCAGAGTTTGATAGAAAGACAGAAAACTTAAAAAGCTTCAAAGATGCTTTGAGTCTTATAGACTCACTAAAAGAAGAAGAAGCTGTGAATCTAATTAAGACAAAACTAAAAGGCCATGCGAGAAATTTCATAAGCAATGAGCCAATAAATACAGTACAGCCCAATCGATAAGGTAAAACTTATCATGCAGGCAGAAATTTTTCAACAGTTGCACCGAAGCAACTGGACAATCTAATACTGTATTGTTTTACCAGAATTACTCTGAACGTGGCGAAAACTGCGTCGGAGGAAACAAAAGAGGCCGACCTCACTACAGAGGCGGTCAAAGACAATATTATTATAATAACTACAATAACAACAGAAGCAATCCTCGAGGCGGCTCGAAAATCAGGTTCGAGTTACACAAGGTAACTCTGAAAACCATTAAACCCCCTTGAGCAACCAACCGGAAAAATACTGAATATTAACCTTAGTCTCAGTAGTCTCATTAAGATACATAATGGAAAAAATAATATTCCATTAACTTTGCTAGTAGTTACAGGAGCAAATATCTCAATTTTAAAGTACAATAAAATAGATTCACATATATGTATGTATATCAAGACCATAAAACAAATATAACAGGAATTAGACAAGGTAACTCTAGCAGTCAATTGGACAAGCGACAATTGATTTACTTTTCGATTACTTCGTAATCAGTTAGGATTTCCAAAAAGTCAAAAATGAATTCCCCATTCCATGCGATGGAATTCTTGGACTCGACTTCATCAGAAAATTTAATTGTATAATAGATTACCAACACGATGAATTCATCATGAAACCACAATCTCTAAATTTTCAAATACATGTACCACTATTATATAATGATATTGATAATATTGATAACAATATTATTACCAGCTAGATCAGAAGTAATGAGAAAAATTACGCTTCCATTACCACCAATAAAAATAGTGTATTGATACCAAACCAGGAAATTCATCCTGGGGTATTAATAGCTAACAGTATAGTAGCGAGTAATAGCGCAATAGTCCGTATTTTAAATACAACTAGTAAACATATAAGAATTCAAATTCCCAAAATAAAATTTGAATCAAGTCGCATTTGAGTGAAGTCGCACATTGGCAA
>NW_026998468.1:0-4627 GCF_035044405.1 Drosophila montana
ATTTGCTTGTCGATGCATTCTGGGCACGACCAACGCAAGCCGCCGCAGCCCTTCTTGGCAATTGCAGCGATCTTGTCGCAATCACGCCCAGTGAGACCTAAACCTAAAGATATCATAATTAAACTTTTCAGTGTCGAACTTCCTTATTCTTCTGGCATATCAGCAAAATCAATAAATTATCAATATCTAGGTGCAACGTTAGCACTGAAAACATATTACATATTTACTATACATAAATACATACAGATGTCTGCAATGGTATTTCATTTTTGGGCATCCAGCCTTGTGTATTAGATGCAGAATAAGTACACATATAAAACCCACTTATTTAAAGAGAATTTGTATTTAGCTCCGTAGTACATTCTTCGGGTAGTCTGATTTTTGCATTAATGGCATATTAAGTATCATTAGCCTTTTGGGCGTAAATAAAATAATTTAATGTAATCAGTTCTTTCCCGAGCATTGCCTATTAAAACCCAATGGTCCTCCTTTTAGACATTGAGGTAGGATATTTCGAATCTTTTTCACCACTAACTATCTATTCTTATTACACACTCAGGCCGAAAACGTGTCGGTTATAGAAAAAAAAAACAAGTAAAAGTTTCTAGTCGGTAGCTCCCGACTAGCGAATACCCTGAACCCTTTTATTCCAACACCAAATTTGCTTTAGTAGTAATAAAGATATATATAAAGAAAAATAAAAAGCTTAAGAGGTTCTAGTCGGGAGCTCCCGACCAGGGGACCTCTTTCTTGTTTTCTAATACTTTTGCTGAGCCCGACGCGTGCCGTTTCAAGTGAAGAGTTCTACCAGTGCAAACGTACAAATGTACGCGGAAAAGAATGCGACAGTGCCGGACAAAAGGCTTCGGGAGCTTCTTAAGCAGTTTGGTTTTGGGCACCTACTTTCTTATTTAGAGGGTATGTCAGTACATATGTATGTATGGGTATAATTATTCATGAGTATACAAAAATTTCAAATTTACATAGATAATACACATATGTAGGTATGCATATGTGTGTGTACATACATATGGATCATATGTATGTTTGCAATCGACACGACGTCGTCCCAACGGCGGCGTCTTTGCTATTTTCTAGCGCGATTAATTTCGTCACTATTCAACATACATACATATGTATGTATGTGTGTACACAATTTATATAATCTCTCAAAAAAAACAACTTTAATATTGTTGCGCTTTAGTTTTCTCGTATTTATTCAGTTCAAGCAATTGAGATACATTTCTGCGTAATCAAAGTCCAATTCACGATTTTTTTTGTAATTTCAGAGATCAACAAACAAAACCTCAGTCACAGGCTGACGCTGAAATTTCCATAAAATAACAAACCTTAAAACGGACACACCCAGCGACAGCAACAAGAGCAGCCGCCGCATTTGAGCTGAAAGTGAAAATCGAATAGAAAATGCTACCGTTTTATTTGTACAGCGCTTTGTCCACTGCCCATTGAATTTGCTTTTATTTATTTATTATTTATTTTGGGCGCCTAATTTAAATAAACATTTACTTGTACAAAGCCCCAAATAGGTTAAGGAAATCAGCAGCAAGCCCAGCAATACGCAAAAGAAGAAAAAAAAACAGCCAAATTGCATAATCAGTGAGACAAATGCAGCGGATTATGAAATCCTTCGCTCAAAGGCTGCCCCGGCACGGCTGGAAGCGGCACACAGACGACCGGAACAAAACTCATAATAGCAGCAAAGATAATATTCATGGTAAATATAGTTAAGATACTTTAATATAAAAGTATAAGGATTATGGGATTTTATATGTTTGGAACAATAATCCGTAGACAAAGCTAAGATACCTTTATATTGATACATATAGATTGAGTTATTAGATTTGCCTGGATTAAAAGTGTGTACAATCAAATAATATATATGTACATAATATATGGATAAGAAACCTTTATATACAAGTAAAAGATTGAGTTTTTGATTTCGGCTGGAATAAATATGCTTAAAATCACAAAAGATATGATATATGGTAGATATTGTTGAGATACCTATATGTATTAATATGAAGATTAGAACTTAAATTTTGTTGGCATTTAAAACTCTTACAATCTCTTTAAATAAAAATAGATAAATATTTAATTAGCTGGCTCGAAATACGGACTTTAAAAATGGATAGGTCTCAGAAACCGTGGTTAAATAAAAACAAATATTTATTCTTAGAAAATAAAACAAAATTATGTCTTACACATTTTACATTTCTATTCCGTAAATCTAACTCATAAGATTTTAGTTTAACTGCTTGTAATTAATTTATGCTTTCTATTCTATATTTTCAGTAGAAAGTTGGAAACACTTTCGAAAATGGAAATTCCATTAGGAATCAAAACACCTGAAAATGCAGTAAAAAAATTGGGACTATCTAATATATTTTGTTAAGGTAAGTGTATTTAAAATTCGTTGTTCTTTAAATGTTGTGTGTTTCTTGGCTTGTTTTCTGTTGTTGCAGCTGTTGTTGTCGTCGTTGTTGTTGTTGTTATTATTGCAATTCGTGTCTCTGGCATCGCACACAAAATTAAAAACGTTTGTAAATACTTTGAAGGCATTTGCAGCAATTGAAAAAAATACAAAATAGGTTTTTGCCGTCGCCCTTTGGGGAATTGTGAATAATTAAATAATATATATTCATGTACTCACACACACGCACATACATACATACAGCGTGAGTTGTTTCTGTATTATATTGCTATTTATTTTTATTATTTGCCAGCTTTTCCTTTCGGCCTTTCCTCCAGTTGGCCATTGAAATTGCGGCGCTGCGACTGACCTATAAATAAACTTAGCAGCCAACAGCACAACTACGGCCTAAAATGCATAACTCGCATAACCTGCAAATAATAACTAACAACTACAACAACATTTATAGAAAACACGCTCTCAAATTCCTAGCCAATTGCCCATTTCTTTAACTGGCCAAGCGCAACTGATTGACTTTTGAACTTAACCAATTTTTGAGGCGGCTCAAATATAATGCAAGGATAAAATCTAAAATATATAAAAAATGTTTGATTTATATTATATTATATTAAGCTATTTGCCTATATTTGCAGACTTTCAAAGAAACAAACTCAGCCCCAAGTTAGTCATATTTTGTTAATCTTTGATTAGTTTTACTTTAAATTGTGCCAAATCAGCATGCAGACTTTTTAAACCAATACACAGAGAGAAAAACGGCGGGCTAGTGACAAGACTTTATGTACTTGATTCTGTACCAAAAAATTCGTAACGTTTTGAGTCCGAATCGAGCTAAAAATTCCCAAAGTCATGTCTTTTCTTCTTCACTCGCTTTCAACTTGCAAGCAGCCGGCAGATTTTTATAATTTTCATTTTTCGACCAGCAAAGCACCCTCTCTTTAAATAGGGTATTTTGACTATTGATCAGTGCTGTAGCTAAATACCACAAACCTTCTCATATACAATTTTTGATCCAATGTCTGATTAAAATATAATTTCGTATTAACTGTGCAACTATTGGTACAATCAATAAAAATTATTTTCTTTAAACGTTATACACTATTACTTTAATTATTATTTAATTATTGTTGGCGTATGTGTCTCAACACAAATATTTTGGTGCAAGTGTACATGTATGTGTGTCCGCAAAGCCATTGGGAAGTATATGAAGCGCATGTGACGTCACAGGCTAGGGCTTTTTGTGTTCGACCGTTGCGTACAATAAAGTAATACATTATTAAATACATGCATTATAATAAAAGACCCTATTAATATAGGGTTTATTACTCAATGGAGGGTTGCAAAGCAGAGAGAGAATTGGCACGCGCTCGCTCTCTAAATTTTTTTCATAATTCTTTTGCTGAACCCATTGAGTTATAAAGAGACAGAGCTAAAGACTCCCTCCGAGCTTTTCTTACCGTTTTAAAAATAGCGCGCGGTCGATCGAGTTGGTCCGCAAACGCAAAATCAAACTCAAAAATAAAGCTCATTTACCACAGGAAGCAACAACAAATCAATTGCAAAACAACAACAGTGCGCATGAAACTCCATTTTTTTTTTCGTCGACGGTCTTGATCATCAAGACTTTGTGCATAATGAGGACATAGGAACAAATAATGCCACTGTGTTTGTTGCTGGGTTCTCTGTCGTTCCTACAAGGCAGCGCGTAGAAACAACAACAACAAGACGATTTGGGTTCTAATGTTGTTGCTGCAGAGCCGACTCTCGGCGCAAGTAGGTAGAAAATTTGAATGCCAGCAGGCCATGGCATTCAAATCAAAGGTTACGCACACGGCGCGTCAACATCATATACTATGATGTCACAATTTAAAGAATTTAATTTCTTTTGATGTTTAGAATATATTTCTATCTTTATTACGTACATTAAAGTAATATATTAATAGGGTCTTGTATAATAATCCACGTATTTAATAATGTATTACTTTATTCTACGCAACGGTCGCATACAAAAAGCCCTAGCCTGTGACGTCACATGCGCAACTGAATGTTGCAATCTTCTTAAATTCATATACTTCCCTTGGCTTGGAACACACACATGCATATTTTTTACCAATATGTGTAAGATGAGACACACATGCCAACAACTATATGGCGCGTCGAGGCATTGATACCCTTATT
>NW_026998469.1:0-2264 GCF_035044405.1 Drosophila montana
CTGGCAAAACCCAAAGTTGGAGACATAGATGCACTAATTTATATACTTTATGGGGTCGGAGATGCTTCCTTCTGCCTGTTACATACATTAGCACATATACATTATACCCTTTTTAGCCATTTTATAGGGGTTCAGTGTATACAAACTGAATTAAAATAGTAGCGTATAAATATAGCACAGAAAAGACGCGCATGAATGTGTGTGTGTACATGTAGACAGAAATTTTTACAATTTGCGCTAACTGCCGCAAACATGATAACTTTTGTGTGTGTTAGCCGATCTTGATGAAACTTTCAACAGTAGATTGTCTTCATTATTCTTCTTAGCCATTTTAACAGGTTCAGGGTATAAACAAAAAAATATTTAAGGTCCGGCAATTAGACTTGAACCCCTAACAGACCACACAAATTTACAATGGGTACAGGGTATACAAAAAATAAAACTTTCTAGAGTAGCGCTATGGACTATTTGTCAATTGCATTAAAATTGGCTGGCAATACAAGTTGGGTTGTTAACTTGATTTATAGCTTTGTGGCGGTAGGGTTCGAACTCGTAACTGATCACGCTACTTTCCGCCGCCTCTACTCAATAGCCATACCAATAATTAAATCTTAATGAGAAAAAAACTTATTAAAATAACAGCACAGAAAATAATGCAATCGCAATTGCAATGCTCTTGATAGAATTCAAAGCAGACGCGCATGAATGTGTGTGTCTACATGTATGCAGAAATTCTTGGAATTTGCGCTTGCTGCTGCACGTATTTGCAGGCCAAAACACATTTTCTTTCGTGTTTCTTAACCGATCTTGATGAAACTTTCAGTAGTATATCTTATTGTACTAAAAAATATTCGTGTGTTCTCAAAAAATCAATTGCATTCGTGTTGCGGCAGCTAGAGAATATAACAAGAATTTCTATATACATGTACACACACACACAATCATACGCGTCTTTATTGAATTCTATCAAAAGCATTGCAATTGCGATTGTATTGTTTTCTATGCTGCTATTTGAATCCGTTTTTTTTATCATTAAAACTCAATTATTGGTGTGGGTCTTGAGAAGAGGCGGCGGCAAGTGGTGCGGTTAGTTGCGAGTTCGAACTCCCTGCCAAGGCAATAATTTTATTTTATTTTAACTTTTCTTTATTACTACTAAAGCAAACGAGCGCGTAGCGCTAGCTGCATTTGGTGTTGGAAGAAGAGGGTTCAGGCAAAGACAATATAAACACTAAGATGAGTAACGTCCATAAATTTGCATGCGACAAAAAATTTCATGCCTGCAGTAAAAATTAAGAATAAAATAATTTTTTTAAAGGCGCAACATGTGCAGTAAATATGTTAAGAAAATATCACACATAGATTTATTTCACTTTTGTTTTTGGACAGTGTATGCTCGAGAGAAGTTCCTGTTCAGCCAATTGCGTGCAAGCACCTATGTTTGTATGTGTGAATTATGCATACATAACTACATCAAAATATGTATATGTATATGTATGTGTGTTGTTATTCACTGCCTTGGCTTTGGCTGGTGAAGAAATAAATTTGGTTTTCTAGCGCTGATCATACACGTCCTATTCCAAATTTGTATTCACATATGAATGCATGTTGTGTACTGAGGTTTTTAGAGTCGATGCAAATATTTATATAATTTCTTGAACATAACTTATTAATTAAATTATTATTATTTTCAAGAAATAAAAGAAATGAAATAGGAGCGCAAAATTTGTGTTTCCAAAGATTCATTTTATCAATTTTTTTATGTTTAAATTATTTTTTACTCCGCCGGTTGAACTAGCTACCGACCTATTTAATTTACCCTATTTTTATTTTTTTGCTCTCTTTTATTTGTTAATAAAATAAAAATAATAATAAATAATTAATCATTTAATTTAAAGAAATGATATAAATATTTGCGACGACTCCAACTGAGCCAACTTCAGTAAACAGCATGCATTCGTATGTGAATACAAATTTGGGATAGGTGCATGATCAGAGCTAGAAAACTCACCAAATTTATTTCTTTCCCAGCTAAAGCCAGAGCTGTGAATAACAATACATTCAAATGTACTGCTATGTATGTGATGGATACGTTGCCTTTTAATAAATAAATCATTATTGTCAACCGTGTGGCAACACTTGTATCGATAAGTAGAACTAGATCTTAAGAACAATACCGATATGTAAAACCTCACATGCACATATGCATATAAGCTCTCGACCTCTTTCTTAATAAGCGTGCAAGACACAACAATTTGACCTGT
>NW_026998470.1:0-1805 GCF_035044405.1 Drosophila montana
GTGTCGGGTGACCAGGTTGAATCCCGGTGGAGCTGTCCGATGGTGGCTCTTTGGAAAGCGCTGCCTTGGCGCACGTGCCGATTATTGGTCATGCACCTTGGCCGTGATCGTTGGGCTGGGTGCATGAGGACTTACAAATGATATTTGTATTAACTGTTCTTAACTTATATATGTTCCGCTTTCTCCACCGAACTTTCTCTACCCCTAATCAAATCGTTGCTTTCAGGATACCTACGGGAACTTACTGACCATTCCCAGCTATGAGTAGGGGCATAGCTTGCCGGGCAGGCTATAAACTTTCCCCCCACGGGTCGGTGATTTCCCATTACTATCTCTCTATCCTATCTATCTAACATTCTATATATCTTGTTTAAATTTCTTTACTTTATTAAAAACTTTTTCTTACTTTTTCCCTATTTATTGTATTTTCTTTTTTATTAGACAATTGTGTATTCTAAGTAGGCCTTTAGCATTTAATTTTCATAATGTATTGAATAATTAGGAAGACACTCTTCTTGTCGACCATTAATAAATAACTAAATTAAAAAAAAAAAAATTAAAATATAGAGATGGCAATAGCGCTGTGGTCAGATATGAGGTCGTTAACTTCTCTGACGTGGATTCTGCCAGGGGTTATTGCGATGTCCAGGACGTCAGGCACCTTATATGGGTCTGTGGGCCAGTATGTCGATGCGCCTGTACTGTGGCAGTCAAGGTTTCTTGAGCGGGTTTGCCTGAGCAACGCGTTGCCCTTAGGGTTATTGGTTCTGGAGCCCCACCAGGTGTGTTTGGCGTTGAAGTCTCCGCCTATTAAAAACCTAGTACCGAGGCTATCCATTAGCGTCCCAAATTCTTCGTTCCTAGCATTGTGCTTGGGGGGGCAGTAGGCAGCGGCTATTGTGATGTCACCTAGCCTGGTACTCACTCTTATTTTTGCGCATTGTACCCAGTTCTCCAGATTAGAAGGCAGGATCTCATACCTTATGTTGCTACGAATCAGGATGGCAGCTCCACAGCGGGCTCTACTGTTGGGGTGATTGGCTGAGATCAGGTCGTAGCCTCGCAGGCTGAAATATGACCTTTCAAAGAAATGGGTCTCAGATATGAGAGGTACTTCGGTGTTGTTGGTCGTGCAGTAAAGCTTAACTCTAGGCCTCTAGATGCAAGCATCTGTGTCATTTGACCTAGGATTGTGTCCATCATTCTTAGCCACTACCGATTTAATTGATTGTCTGGCTTTGGGACCGGGCATGGAGCTTGATTTGCGTCGTGGGCATAACATTCATTCTGCTGGAGTTTAGGGGCAGTCCATCTCTTGTGGTTGTCTTTCTACATAAGTTGGTTGTTGGCGATATAGATTCTCCTTTTCTGCTAGGGCGTCTTCAATTCTCTGTTCCGGCTAGACCAACCAGAAATTACCGCCCCTTAATCCTATCTACGTCCACAACAGACTACGCTATGCACAATCCTTTTCGCGTGCTATGTAAAAATTACAATAGTTTGCATCACGTTTTCTCTACCGAACTTTCTCTACCCCTAATAAAATCGTTGCTTTCCGGATACCTTCGGGAAGTCACTGACCATTCCCAGCTATGAGCAGGGGCATAGCTTGCCGGACAGGCTGTAAATTTTCCCCCACCGGGTCGGTGATTTCCCATTACTTTCCCAATACTATCTCTTTATCCTATCTACTTAACACTCTGTATATCTAGCATACAGTTCTTTACTTTATTAACAATCTTTATACTTTCTTTTCTCCTATTTATGATATATTCTTAAATAATATAGCAAATTAAGATTATTTT
>NW_026998471.1:0-3049 GCF_035044405.1 Drosophila montana
GGCCAGAGAGAGAGACAGACACGCATACAGTCAGGCAGACACCTACCATGTAGGAATACCTACATGCTCGCAGACAGGCACACCGGCAGAAACAGACTGGCTGACATACCGACAGATACGCATACAGACAGTCAGACTGAACAAAAAACAGACAGAACAACATATTCGCAGGCAGACAGACGCTCTGGCTGACAGAATTATAGGCAGTCAGACAGGCAGACAGAAAGACAGACATGCGTAGAGATAGACAGACAGGCAGACAGGTAGACAAACAGGCAGGCAGACCGGCAGACAGATACACAGACAGACAGATAGGCAGGAATACCTACAGCCTCGCAGACAGACACACAGGCAGATAGAGAGAAAGATAGGCAGACAGACAGGCAGATAATAGGCAGTCCGACAGAAAGACAAAGAGACAGACAGGAATACCTACAGCCTTGGCAGGCGAACACACAGTCATACTCGTAGTCAAGCAAACACACAGAAAGAGAGAGACATACACAGACAGTCAGGCAGACAGATTTGCAGGAATACCTACAGCATTGCAGACAGACGCACCGGCAGAGTCAGACAGGCTGATATACAGACCGACAGACAAGCGGTCTGACTGCGTCTCTGTCTGCGAGTCTATAGGTCTCTCTTTCTCTCTCACTCACTCTCTCTCTATGTATCTTTTTTTCTCTCTCTGGCTGTCTTCGTATCTGTCTGTCTGTCTGCCGGTCTCTCTACCTGTTTGTCTACCTGTCTGTATGCCTGTCGGTCTTCCTCTCTCTGCCCGTCTGTCTGTTTTCCCAAGTTTACGTCAGTTTGCGAGTCTGTGGGTCTGCTTGTCTGTCTGCCTGTTTTCCTATGTGTCTGTCTGTCTGCCGGTCGGCCTGCATTTCTATCTTCCTGTCTTTCTGCTTGTCTGTATCTCTCTCTCTATTGGTCTATTGGTCTGCCCCCCTGTCTGTCTATCTGTGTGCGTGTCTGTCTGTCTGACTGCCCGTCGGCCTGTCTCTCTGTCGGCATGCTTGTCTGTCTGTATATCTTCCTGTCTGTCTCTGCCGTTGTGTCTGTCTGCGAGGCTGTAGGTATTCCTGTCTTTATGTCTGCCTGACTGTCTGTGTATCTTTTTCTCTCTTCCTGTGTGTCTCTTTGTCTGCGAGTCTGTGGGTCTGCGTGTCTGTCTACCTGTCTTTCCTATCTGGCTGTCAGTCTGCCGGTCAGTCTGCATGTCTCTCTACCTGTCTGTCTCTCTCTCTCTCTCGCTGCCTGTGCGACTATCGATTTGCGAGACTGTAGGTCTGCCTTTCTGTCCGTCTATCTGTGTGCCCGTCTGCCTGTATCTCTGTCTGCATGTCTGTTTTTCTGTATATCTGCCTGTATGTCTCTGTCGGTGTGTCTGTCTGCTCTAGGTGTTCCTGTCTATCTGTCTGCCTTACTGTGTGTGTATCTCACTCTTTCTCGTCCTGTTTGCGAGTCTGTGGGTCTGCGTGTCTGTCTGCTTAACTTTCTATATGTTTATCTGTCTGTCTGCCGGTCGGTCTGTCTGTCTTTCTGCCTGTCTGTCTCTCTCTCTCTCTCTGCATTTCTGTCTGCCAGTTTTCGTAATTGTCCGTCAGTCTGCGGGTCTGTGGGTCTGCGTGTATCTCTCTCTCTTTCTGCTTGTATGTCTGTCTGCCTGAGTGTTTTTCTGTCTGTCTGTCTGACTGCCTGTTTGTCTGCATGTATGTCCCTCTTTCTGCTGTCTGTCTGTCTCTCTTTCTGCCTGTATGTCTGTCTGTATATCAGCCTGTCTGTCTCTGCCGGTTCGTCTGTCTATCTGTCAGCTTGACTGTACGTGTATCTCTCTCTCATCCTGTGTGTCTGTATGTCTGCGAGTCTGTGGGTCTGGGTGACCATCAGCCTATCTTCCTATCTGTCTGTCTGTCTGCCTGTTTGTCTGCCTTTCTGTCTCTCTCTCTCTGCCCGTCTGCCTGTCTGTCTCTCTCTGCCAGTATGTCTGTCAGTCTGCGATTTTGTATGCCTGTCTGTCTTTCGTGTTGTGTCTGCCTGTCTGTCTGCCTGTAGGTCTCTCTCTCTGCCCGTCTGTCTGTTTTCCCAATTTTACGTCAGTCTGCGAGTCTGTGGGTCTGCGTGTCTGTCTGCCTGTTTTCCTATCTGCCTGTCTGCCTGCCTTACTATCTACCTGGCTGTCTGCTTGTCTGTCTCTCTCACTCTGACTTTCTGTCTGTCTATCTGTGTCTGTCTGTCTGCCTGCCCGTCAGCCTGTCTCTCTGTCTGCATGTCTGTCTGTCTGTATATCTGCCTGTCTGTCTCTGCCGTTGTGTCTGTCTGCGAGGCTGTAGGTATTCCTGTCTGCCTGACTGTCTGTTTATCCCTCTCTTTCTCTTCCTGTGTGTCTGTATGTCAGCGAGTCTGTGGGTCTGCGTGTCTGTCTGTCTATCTTGCTATCTGTCTGTTTGCCTGCCGGTATGTCAGCCTGTTTGTCTGGTTTTCTGTCTCTCTTTCTCTCTCTCTGCCCGTCTGCCCTTCTGCATGTCTGTGTTTCTGTATATCTGCCTCTGCCTCTGCCGGTTCGTTTGTCTGTGAAGATCTAGGTGTTCCTGTCTATCTGTCTGCCTGACTGACTGTGTATCTCTCTCTCTCTCTTCCTGTGTGTCTGTATGTTTGCGAATCTGAAGGTCTACCTGTGTGCCTGTCTGTCTGTCTGCCTGTCTGTCTCTCTCTCTCTCTGCCCGTGCGTCTGACTGTCTGCCAGTCTATTGGTCTGCCTTTCTGCCTGTCTATCTGTGTGCCTGTATGTCTGTCTGCCTGTCTGTCTGTCTTCTATCTGCATGTCTTGTCTTGTCTGTATGTCTGCCTGTCTGTCTCTGCCGGTGTGTCTGTCTGCGAGGCTGTAGGTATTCCTGTCTATCTGTCTGCCTGACTGTCTGTGTATCTTTCTCTCTCTCTTCCTGTGTGTCTCTATGTCTGCGAGTCTGTGGGTCTGCGTGTCTGTCTACCTGTTTTCCTATCTGTCTGTCTGTCTGCCGGTCGGTCTGCCTGTCTGTACCTGTCTGTC
>NW_026998472.1:0-1713 GCF_035044405.1 Drosophila montana
CTTTCTCTCTCTCTCTGCCTGTGTGACTGTCGGTCGGCGATTCTATAGGTCTGCATATCAGTCTGTCTGTAAGTCTGCCTGTCTGTCTCTGTCGGTGTGTCTGTCTGCGAGGCTGTAGGTATTCCTACATATCTGTCTGCCTGCCTGTCTGTGTATCTCTCTCTCTCGCTTCTTGTGTATTAGTGTGTTTCCGAATCTGTGGGTCTGCGCGTCTGTCTGCCTGTTTTCCTTTCTGTCTGTTTGTCTGCGGGTCGAGTCAATTGGTCTGCCTTTCTGTGTGTCTATCTGTGTGCCTGTCTGCCCGTCTGCCTGTCGGTCTCTGCAGGTGTGTCTGTCTGCGAGGCTGTAGGTTTCTCTTTCTATCCGTCTGCCTCACTGTCTGTGTATCTGTTTTGCTATCTGTCTATCTGTCTGCCGGTCGGTCGCCTGTGTTTCTGGCTGTCTGCCTCTTTCTCGCCCCGGCGTCTGTCTGAGTGTTTTGCTCTGCCTTTCTGTCTGTCTATCTGTGTGCCAGTCTATCTGTCTGCCCGTCTGCTTGGCCATCGTCTGTCTGTATAGTCTGCCTGTCTGTCTCTGACAGTGTGTCTGTCTGCATTTGGTATTCCTATATATCTGTATGCCTGACCAGTCTGTGTATCTCTCTCTCTTCCTGTGTGTCTGTATGTCTGCGAGTCTGTGGGTCTGACTGTCTCCAGTCTATTTGTCTGCCTTTCTGTCGGTCTATCTGTGTGCCTGTCTGTCTGCTCGTCTGCCTGTCTCTCTGTCTGCAAGTCTGTCTGTCTGTATATCTGCCTGTGAGTCTCTGTCGGGGTGTAAGTCTGCGAGGCTATAGGTATTCCTGTCTATATGTCTGCCTGTCTGTCTGTGTATCTCGCTTTCTTCCTGTATGTCTGCGAGTCTTTGGGTCCGTGTGTCCAGCTGCCTATCTTCCTATCTGTCTGTCTGGCTGCCAGTCTGTCTGCCTGCCTTTCTTTCTGTCTATCTGTGAGCGTGCCTCTCTGTCTGTCTGCCCGTCTGCCTGTCTCTCTGTCTGATTGTCTGTCTGTCCGTCTGTTATCTGACTGTGTGTCTCTGCCGGTGTGTCTGTCTGCGAGGCTGTAGGTATTCCTGTCTATATGTCTGCCTGTCTGTCTGTGTATCTCGCTTTCTTCCTGTATGTCTGCGAGTCTTTGGGTCTGTGTGTCCAGCTGCCTATCTTCCTATCTGTCTATCTGGCGGCCGGTATGTCTGACTGCCTTTCTGTCTGTCTATCTCTGTTTCTGTCTGTGTGTCTGCCCCTCTCTCTGTCTACAAATCTGTCAGTCTGTATGTCTTCTTGTCTGTCTCTGCCTATGTGTCTGTCTGCGAGGCTGTAGGTTTTCCTGACTATCTGTCTGCCTAACTGTCAGTGTATCTGTTTTCCTATCTGTCTGTCTGTCTGCCGGTCGGACTGCCTGTCTGTCTGCCTGTCTGTGCGTCTGACTGTCTGCGAGTCTATTTGTCTGCCTTTCTGTCGGTCTATCTGTGTGCCTGTCTGTCCGTCTACCCGTCTGCCTGTATCTCTCTCTGCATGTCTGTCTTTCTGTATATCTGCGTGTCTGTCTCTGTCGGTGTGTTTGTCTGCGAGGCTGTAGGTATTCCTGTCTATCTGTCTGCCTGACTTGTCTGTGTATCTCGCTCTTTCTCTCTCTCTTTCTTTATTTCTATGTCTGCGAGTCAGTGTGTATCTTCCCT
>NW_026998473.1:0-929 GCF_035044405.1 Drosophila montana
GCAATACCCTGAACCCCCATCTTCCAAAGACCATATAAACACTAAGATGAGTAACGGCATGCAACAAAATGCTACTATGCAGCTTGATTTTTTGAAAATTGAGAACGAAAACAAAATCAGTATCTTTGCGCTCTTACAGCTGAACGAGCGAAAAGCTAAAAATAGAATGTATTCCCAGCTTCTGCTCTATGAGGGCCGTGCAAGCAATTATGTTTGCATGTGTGTGAATATACATACATAACCGCATATTTAAATGTGTTGTTATTAAATGCTCTGGCTTTTGCTGGCAAGGAAATCAATTTTTTTTTGTTTTCTACCTCTTTTTTTTCAACGCGATGTAAATATTTATAAAATTTTTTTAAATTATTAATTAAATTATTTTTGTTTTTGATCCCCAATCTCTATATATAAAACTGTTTGTCCTGACTGACTGACTGACTGACTGACTGACTGGTGATCAACGCACAGCCCAAACCGTAAGAGCTAGGAAGCTGAAATTTTCACTGTAGTTACCTTATGTGATGTAGGTGCACGTTAAGACGGGTTTTCGGGATATTCCAAGTGTGGAAAATCGCGAAAAATGTTTGTATGTAACTTTTTTGTTTACCATCCGATCGGCCTCAAACTTATTTTCAAAGATCTTTGGTCAAATTCAGTTGAGGAGTGTTTCACACTTTAAGGAAAATCCATTCCTCCTTGGTGGAAATGGAGGTCAAAGATTTGGTGGGTGACGTTTCGAGCTCATATTCGATTCCAAAGATCTATAAGAAAAATCATTTGAGACGTGTTTCACACTTTTCGCAGAATCCAAACTTTTTCGGTTGGAATGCGACTCAAAGATTTTTTGTGCGAAGTTTTAAGTTGTGTCCGATTTGCTTCAAACTTATTTTCAAAGCTCTACATAAGAACTTAATAAATAGTAATAATAA
>NW_026998474.1:0-2811 GCF_035044405.1 Drosophila montana
GCCAGGGAACGGGAGTGCCTGCTCAGCGACCGAAGGAAAAGGACAGGAAGAACGAAGCGAGGGAGGGGTCTCACTCGGGATTGGACAGAGAGCTTGACTAGCCCAAAAGGCGGCTCGTAGAGCTGCAAAGGCAGATCTACGCTGGTCGTGGAGGTGGCACGGCAGAAACGTGCCAGAGGTCGGAAGGATTAGGAGCCATGGTTAGGATCCACGCTGACGCAGGGGATCGAGAGCAGCTGCCCGAGTGCAGCAAGAATGGAGCTTCACCTGGAGTCGGAGTGATGCCTGGAGGAGGCGAGACGCTGGGGGAGTCCAGCATCGAAGAGGCAGAGTGGCCAGTGGATCTGGATCCAGAACTGAGGGAGTTCCTGGAGTCAGAACTGGCACTCTTGGAGGGACTTCAGGGAGTCTCGCACATCGCGGAGCACAGGATCCGATTGAAGGATGACAAGCCGCTGAAGCAGAGGTATTATCCGAAAATCTGGCAATGAAGAGGGTGATTGACGAACAGGTGGATGAGCTGATCGAAGCATGCCATCGAGCCGTCGCGTAGTCCGCACAGCGCCCCAATCGTCTTACTCAAGAAGAAGACTGGCGAGTGGCGCATGTGCATCGACTACCGACAACTTAATGCACATTCCATTCCGGATGCTTATCCTGTGCCCCGAATTAATCACATCCTGGATCGGTTGCGTCACGCCCGGTTCATCTCCACTCTGGATTTGAAGCACGGGTACTGGCAGTTACCGATGGCAGCCAATAGCCGGGAATGCACGGCATTCACAATCCCCGGGAGAGGTATTTTCTAATGGCGGGTGATGCCATTTTTTTTACATTCGGCGTGTGCGACAATAGGGCCGGAGATGGAGCCACATGCGTTCGCCTACCTAGACGATAACGTGGTAATAGAGGCGACGAAAGAGCAGCATGTAGAGAATTTGAGGGAGGTGTTCCGCCGGTTAAGGGCGCTCTTAAGGAAGGGGCGGAAATAGGCTTGAGAGGAAGAACAGGAGGAGGCATTGCGTCAATTGAAGGATAGCTTGACGACTGCCCCTGTGTTGGCTTGTCCGGACTTTTCCGCCAAATTCGTCTTGCAGACTGGCGCGAGTGAATATGGCCTCGGCGCAGTGATGACGCAGACGATAGAGGGACGCGAGCGGGTGATAGTGTACGCGAGCCGGAATTTGCTGAAAGCTGAGGTGAAGTATTCCGCCACCGAGAAAGAGTCCCTGGCAATCGTATGGTCGATCCGGAAGTTGCGTTGCTACCTAGAGGGGTACCGGTTCGACGTGATAACGGACCATCTGGCACTCAAGTGGCTCAACTCGATCGAACTGCAACAGTTCCAATTTGACGTCCACTACCGTCGAGGGAAGCTCAACGTCGTGGCCGATGCACTATCAAGGTCACCTCTAGAGACCTGTCAGCAAGCAGTGGTGGCCGAGGCACCCTGTAAATGGGTCGCGAGTATGCGTGCTAGAATCGCCGAAGAGCCAGCATAATTCCCGGACTACGTAAAATAAACTGGGCCTATATAACTAGGCATTTGGGCCACCGGACGGACGATGAGGACTACAATTCCTGGAAGCTATGTGTGGCTAGTGGTCAGCGACAAGAATGTCATGATGCTCCCACGGCCGGGCATCAAGGCGGGAGGAAGATCGTGTCGAGGTTGGCCCAGAGATATTACTGGCCGGGGATGTTCCGCGACGCCGCCAAGTACGTGAAGTGTTGCGAAATCTGCCAGAAATTAAAGAGCGAGCAACTCAAACCGGTGGAGAGGTTAAAAGAAATCTTTGATATCATCCACAGTAATCTCCAGCGTGCATCCAAAGACCAGTGCAGACATTACAACATGCGGAGACGAAAGTGGCGGCCTTCGTTGAACTCGATGGTCCTACTACGGCAGCACCAACTGTCTAACGCCGCTGAGGGCTTCACTGCGAAATTGGCGCCCAAATTCGATAGCCCCTAGCGGGTTATCAAGTTCGTATCGCCAAACCTTGTGCACCTAGTGAGGCCAGGCGAACGGAAGAAGAGGGAGGCCAACGTCTCGCAGCTGAAGCCGTTTTACCAAGAGATGACCGAACACAGAGAGGAACCTGGGCCCATGGACGCCCACGCGTAGGCGAAGGGTGAGAGCGGCCCAACGTAACCACTATACTAGCACTAGTAGCATAATCAGAATAGGCTTAGTAGAATGTGAGCCGCACTGTGGGGATAGGGTATTAACAATTAAATAATGTGTAATATGCCCATATATCGAGGGTACACTATACCTAGCAATAATTTAACAGCAATACATAATTGCATAAACATAAACCAAACAACGACATTTATGTCGTTGACGTAAACAAAACTGAAGTACCCAACACATTTCAAGTGCATCAAAATATGATCGCATTTGATGTAGCGGGCAACGGCCAGAGCCTACTCAGCATAACTGTCAGGCTTTGACCGTTTACATAAGGTACTATGTGCATATAACTCTCTGCCCAGCAGCCACGTTCGCCGGCGTAGCAACGTGCAGCCTTATCTAAGTCAGTTTATAAGAACAACTGTACGATTCATTATGGAAATAAACTTGACTTCGACCGGACGCTGCACGCACACTGCAGTCAAACTTAATATAAAACTAACAAAGAATCATCGTCCACCGCCAAGAAAGATACCAGCACGTCCACGCCGATGCCCACCAGATTGTAAGGGTCCCCTCTACAGTGTAATGTCGATGGGCACGAGTTAAAATGAATGCACGTCTTCGTTGTTTGAGTTTGGTTTTGTTAATGATTTATTCAATATATTCTTATT
>NW_026998475.1:0-1822 GCF_035044405.1 Drosophila montana
TTGGCCAAGAACTGAAAGAAAAATTCTTGTTTTTGGCATCCGATCGTATTAAACACGATTTCACAGATTTCACGATAGAAAACACAGATTTTAGTTTATAGCTTACTTTTAAAGCCCTAAATAAGAATATTTTATCAAATTATTAAAATCAATCAAGCATCTAGGAAAATATACCAAGAATAATAAAAATAATAAAAATATTTGTTGTTGGCCTCCGATCGTATTGAACACGATTTCCCAGAATTTTTTAAAAAATGATTTTAATTCGTGTTTTATTCTTTTGTGCCAAGAATGCCAAGAACTGTAATAAAAATATTTGTTGCTGGCACCCCATCGTATTGAACACGATTTCACAGATTTTTGTTAAAAATCCTTTTTTTTCGTGTTTTATTCCTTTGCCAATCGACCTAAAACACAGATTTTAGTTTATAGCTACATAAGAATTTTTCATCAAATTTTTAAATTCAATCAAGCACCTAGGAAAAAATTCCAAGAACTGTATTAGAAATACTTATCGTATTGAACACGATTTTCCAGATTTTTGTTAGAAATCAATTTATTTCGTGTTTTATTACTTAGCCAAATGACTCGAAACACAGATTTTAGTTTATAGCTTACTTTTAAAGCCCTACATAAGAATATTTCATCAAATTTTTAAATTCAATCAAGCACCTAGGAAAATATGCCAAGAACTGTAATACAAATATTTTTTTATTGGCATCCGATCGTATTGAACACGATATTCCAGATATTTTAAAAAATGATTTTAATTCGTGTTATATTCTTTTGTCAAACGACAGAAAACACAGATATTCGTTTAAAGCATACTTTTAAAGCCCAACATGAGAATATTTCATTAATATTTTAATATTAATCAAGAACTTTAGAAAAAATGCCAAGAACTGTAATCAAAATATTTGTTGCTGGCACCCCGATCGTATTGAACACGATTTCACAGATTTTTGTTAATAATCCCATTATTTCGTGTTTTATTCCTTTGTCAAACGACTCAAAACACAGATTTTAGTTTAAAGCTTACAACATGAGAATATTTCATCAAATTTTTAAAATTAATCAAGAACATTAGAAAATGTGCTAAGAACTGTATAAAAATATTTGTTGTTGGCATCCGATCGTATTGAACACGATTTCACAGATTTTTTTTAAAAATCATTTTAATTGGTGTTTTATTTTTTTGTCAAACGACGGAAAACACAGATTTCAGTTTAAGGCTTACTTTTACTGCCCTTTATAAGGATATTTCATATTATTTATAAAATTTATCAAGCACATAGGAAAATAGGCCAAGAACTGTAATAAAAATACTTGTAATGGCATCCGATCGTATTGAACACGATTTCCCAGATTTTTTTAAAAAATCATTTTAATTCGTGTTTTATTCTTTTGCCAAAAGACAGAAAATACATATTTAAGTTTATAGCTTACTTTTAAAGCCCTAACAAGAACTGTATTAAAAATATTTGTTGCTAGCATCCGATCGTATTGAACACGATTTTACAGATTTTTTTAAAAATCATTTTAATTCGTGTTTTATTCCTTTGTCAAACGACGGAAAACACAGATTTCAGTTTAAGGCTTACTTTTAGAGCCCTACATAAGAATATATTCATCAAATTTTTAAAATTTAATCAAGCACTCTAGGAAAATATGCCAAGAACTGTATTAGAAATATTTGTTGCTGGCATCCGATCGTATTGAACACTATTTTCCAGATTTTTGTTAGAAATCAGTTTATTTTGTGTTTTATTACTTAGCCAAATGACTCGAAACACAGATTTTAGTTTATAGCTTACTTTTTAAA
>NW_026998476.1:0-9753 GCF_035044405.1 Drosophila montana
AATTGCGGCAAAGCAGAATCATCAGCCTGCTTGAACGTGCAAGATTTCTTCAGAATAAGCATAAGTTGCGAGAGCGCAGAGCGAAACGAAAAACAGTGCACAAGAATAGATTAAGTAAACGCTCAAAAAATAACTATTCGTACACAAACAAATTGTTTGGAACGAAAAGCAACAGCAAAAATTTGCGAGAGCGCGTTGCACAATAATAAATTTGCAGCAGCGAACACACGCACAAACAAGTGTTTGCACAGGGGAGCACCAAAGCAAAAGAATCAAAACAGGCAATAACAACAATACGGAACTGACGCCGCGTTCAATAAAAGCAATAATTAACAGACTTATGCTGCACAACAGATAACACTTTGCACAAGTTATAAAAGCTTTTTAAATAAAGCACAAAAAATGCAAAATTTGGAAGTAAAAAACAGGATTTAAGCGCAAAAATATATAAAAATCTTGGAGCACAAGTAAAACACGTAAAACACACTCTCTCTGCAGTACAAAGTAAAAGATTTAGTAGCTAAAAAGCGCAAACAGTATGGTACAGGATTAATATTAAAGGGGAAATTTTTGGAGCCATATATTGTGATGAAAGTTAAAAAACACGGTAGATACGAAAATGACAAAATTGACATTGTAAAAGGACCATGTAAGACGACAACAGTGTCGGAGTATATGAATATGTGGGATTCCTTCGGGTCTACGGACGTGTCAGGACAGCAGAAAATGGGAACCCTAGAAGGCGAGCGACAAAGAACAACACGCAGTGGCCGTTTATCAATGTTTCTCACAAGTAAAACCTTTTGGAATTGGGCATGATTTGTCTCCACAATGTATGTTTAATACTCTTTTTCACTAATACACTATAACAAATAAAATAAAAGTAGCAGGAATTAAGGTAAAAGGGAATACCACGATATATAACGGTCGTCTACGATCTCCAAGAATGATATATAAAATATGGCCGAGGAGGCTCTCCTCAAATAATATTCAGATATCATCTCTTTATAGAGAACTGTTTGTCCTGACTGACTGACTGACTTATTGACTGAGTGATTGGTGATCAATGCACAGCCCAGATTTAAGAAGCTTAAATTTTCACTGTAGTTACCTTATGTGATGAAGGTGAACGTTGAGACGACCTCGAATACGCCACTTGTGGACGAAACTTTCCACAGGTCAGTTTGGATTGATCTCCTTCTCGGTACAGAGGTATTTTTCGAATGGCTGGCTGTTGGACAGATCAAGCTTGGAGACAATTTGCCAGTCCTTCAGAAAACGTTGCTTTGATGGGTTGTGTCTGGCAAATATCGTCATCAGTTGGCAGGAGGAGTCAATTGAGAAAAATCTTTAATTACTGTAGAGCATTGATGCTTTACAAAATTCTCCAAAGTCAATCAATCCGGAACATCGGCTCTGTAAAGATATGTATTCAAGGACAACACAGATGGACAGCGGCAGGATTGTTGTGCGTCTAGCTTTCAAGGGAGATCCAACGTGCCTTGGCAATTCAAGCGATGTTGCGCGTCGACGTTTTTTATCCCTCGAGAGGCGCCTCAGTCAGCAGCCTTTTGTTCAATCGACATATGTAACTATCATGAAAGATTATGAGGATCTTGGCCATATGACTTTATTCATTGTGTTTTTAAACTCAACAGTGCATCAATGAAGTTAAGAATCCTGGTTGACGCCTCGTTCACTTCATCATCACTATATCACTACAATTATTTGCTTCTCGTTGGCCCAACACTCTAAGAAGATCTGTATATACTTCTCCTTCGTTTTCGATTGGTTCGTTACGCCATCACAGCGGACATTACGAACAATTATAGACAATTTTTAGTCAGCCCAGTGGGTCGGAAATTTCAATATACATTCTGGAGAGCATCCTTTATTGCTGATTTGCAGACCTTTGAGCTTAATACAGTGACATATGGAACGGCCCTGACCCCATACTTAGCAGTTCGCAGTTTGCAATATCTAGCCGATCTTCCCATTGACGCATCCATTGTAAAATCATCGTTTTTATGTTGATGATCTGCTTTGCGGAGCCAACGAGCTCATCGAGTTGCAGACCATTAGACACGAGATCACCGAGATACTTCGACGAGGACACTTCCCATTGGTTAAGTGGCACCCCAATCATCCCGCCGTCAGAGACGATGAATCGGTAAAGGATATAAACTTGAATGAAAACGTACTTGGCGTAGCTTGGGATCAACGTCGTGATGTGCTACTATTTGAATTTAAACCCAAAAAATTATATTCAACAGCCACAAAGAGGACTATTCTCTCGATTGCGTTTTCTCTGTTCGATCCATTAAGATTGCTGGCACCAATCATAATCGTCTCGAAAATCACCATATATAAACTATGGCTGCTAAAACTCGCCTGGTATAAATCTGTTCCACAATAACTCCCTCAAGCATGGAGATATTGCGTAACGTCTCTCAAGGAATTGTCGTCGATTTCAGTACCCCATTTTCGCTTGCAAGCAGAGTTCACAGACACACAACTGTCCGCTTTCTGTGACGCATCAATACGTGCTCACGGCTGTTGCGCGTATGTGCGTTCCACGGAATCGTATGGCAATGATATCCAGCAATCAATTTGGTTCACAGGACCTGCGTTTCTCCCTGATTCTGAAAGTCAATGGCCCTGCCAACAATTTGACAATGATTTGGACATGGACATTATCAATAATGAAAAACGGAAGTTTTTCGGGCACATCGAGTTATGGCATACATGTTCCGGACTTAAAATTTTGTAAAATAGGAAGATTTACAGTTGCCACGGAAACGAAGAGACTTGAATGGCAATTTGAAGTTTCTCAGGCCTTCATAGACGATTGGCCGCAAAGGCACCCTTTACTCGATCCCAAGGAATCGCAATTAGTCCACAATTATGTTCGGCATCTACACTTACACAATTACCACTCAGGACCAAAGACATTAGTTGGACTGCTGCATCTTCAATTCTGGGTCGTAAACGCAAGAGCTTTAGCGCGCAGCATTGTTCGTTCTTGTTTACACTATCAGATATCGTCCAGGTCAACTTCGTCAAGTCATGGGTGCGCTTGCCACCTGAGCGCTTATCCACAGGCAAACCATTTCGCCACGTTGGAGTCGACAATTGCGGTCCAGTGAACACCTATCTTCGAATACGTGGCTAGGGTCCCACAAAATCCCATATCGCAATATTTGTCTGCATGGCCGTAAAGGCCGTTCACATTGAAATCGTGACAGATCTGTTATCGAATAAGTTTTTTGAAACGCAAGAGCGCAGCTTACCTTTGAGGAACTGAACACTGCAGTCGTTAAGATAGAAGCAGTTCTCAACTCTCGCCCGCTGTCACCGCTTTCACTGCAGGACACTTTCTAAATGGAGATGCACCGCACGCTTTGCCAGAGCGTGAGATTATCCCCAACAACAGCTCCAAATTGGATCGTTACGAGCAGATCACGGCTGTCACACAGCAATTTTGCCTCCGGACGCTGTTGCCCGCCAGTGCATAGATGCCTGTTCTACCTGTATCTTGAAAGTTAATTCTTTCAAGGCGGCCGGGATGTTTGGACATACACCTCATATATATATTAGTTAGGGTATCAATCGCTATTCCAAAGGCAGATTATGTTAAGATTATGCTAACTCTCTTCTACATATGCTGTTCATGCCGCAAATTATGCTGCAATTCAACAAGACCGCTACCATATAGTTTTGTGGCTTCCAAGCAGCTAAGTTATGTAGCTTAAGAAAGTAGCCCAGACGCCATATTTGTAGTCTTTTTCTTAAGTCAGTCGAATTAAACCAGTGGAGCAGATAAAACTAAAATTGTGTTTTTCTTAACTAATTGTGAATTAACGATATAAGGAAGCATTTGCAGTACAAGTGATTTTATTTCAAAATAAAAAAAAATCTCATCATCCTCCATCTTGGTACTGTATGTATGTATAAAAATAAAATACATACATACCTATATCAAGATATACGCACCCACAGCCCAAAAACACAATGAAATAAAAAAAAATAAATAATAAATAAATATTATTTACTATCACATACTTTTTGTCCAAATTGTTACGCATGCATATTTGCTGTTGCACACTATATGTCCATATAAGTGATAAAACACACATGTCCAACATAATTAGCAGTTTAAATAAATTATTGTGTGTTAGCGCCTTCCAAATTAACAAGGCATAAGAACAAGAGAAACAGGTATTAAAACTGCACAAAGTGAACCCCCCCGCTCGCTGTCTGTTGGGTCCAGCAAACTGAGACTAGGCAACCGAACAGAACTGTGCAATTAATTGTATTCCGTGCAGTTAGATTTTATCGTTTTATAATAAGACGATAAACAAAGTGAAGTCCAACACAGGGTGACAAGGGTACCAGACGTATGTGTTGACAAGGTACCCGTTGCAAGGTAATCGTTACTCTTGGGTCGTAACAAATTATTTTTTTTCGCAAAAAAAATTATTTAAGTCGCATCCACATCCTTATTGGACATATATATATATATATATATATATATATACAATATTTTTATGTGTTTTTATTTCATTCATTTGTTAATATAATGTATTATATTTGTGCATGCAATTTTTCAAAAAAATCTCATTTGATTAATTAAAAAACAAAAATAATAAACAAATATTCTTTCTATTTGTTTTTTGTTTCTGTTTGTCCTTGGTCCTTTTTATATACAAAAAAATAAAAATAGATCACTTCATCCAAATTGGACCGATTACATCGTTCCAATTACTTACATTTGGTTAATTCAAATAAAGTAATGTATTTTTTTATTTGTTTCTTACCTTTTCCCACAACATTAACCACAACCTCAACGTTAAAATTGGAACAATTCCATCGTTCCATTTACTAGTATGTGTTTAATTAATTTAAACAATTATTTTTTATGCTTCTACGCTGCCATCCAAGTCCGAGGCTTTTAAGGAGCCTACTATACCAATTGATAGCGACAAAACCAGTAAGCAACGACTTCCCGCTCCTACAACACAGCACAGAAGATCAATTTCACTTCCGCACCCTCCGATGAAAAAAGATTCCTCGCCATCAATCCTGAAAACGGTCCACACTCCTTCCTCAGAAAAGTTAGCTATCCAGGCAACTTCTTCAAGGGTGTCCGCTAAGGGTCCGACAATTTCGGTAACCGGTCGTCCAATTACTCGCACAGCAGGTCTCGAATTCTCCAAAACACCAAAAAAATGTCACTCAACAAATTAATTGCCGTTACTAACAGACTCTGTCAGTTCGAAAAAGAATTAACTCGTCTCCGAATCTTGTCGTATCGCTCCACACTCTAAAAGTCCGCTTAGACCAAGTTCGTGCAATTTGGTGTAAGGTCGAGCAAGAGTGTGAGCGCTGTTTTAAAGTCCTCAGCCAAGAAGAGTCGAACGTGCAAGATATGCAAGCCATGCAAGCTAAATATGACCACTGCAACTTAGCTACCAAATAGAAAGCGCAACCGCCATGATCGCGGCTCCTGCGCCTAACCAACAGCCAAGAGGCTGCGGTCTCCCTCCCGTGGAGATTGAAATTTGTTATGGGGAGTATTTAAAATGGCCCACATTCCGAGACCTTTTGCCAGCTGTCTATATAACCAACCCACGGTTAACAGAGATCGAAAAACTACTTCACCGCAACTCAGAGACAGGCGGGGAACCGAAGGCAATCGTGTCCATGTCTCGTCTCACAAATGATGGTTTCGCATCGGCATGGAGTGACTTAACTGACAGATTTGAGATCAAGAGGCTGTTAGTCAACAGCCAACTTCACGTGTGCTTTAATCTCCAGCCAGTTTCGCAGGAATCAGGAGCTGCTATTAAGGACCTACAGAGCACCATCCAAGGTTGCTTGACAGCTCCAGAGCACTTCCGCATAAGTACTGTGAATTGGGATTGCCTTCTAGTTTAACTGTGCGCCTCCTACCCAAGCTTAAACATTCACTGTGGGAACAGTCGTTGCACAACAAGGTTGACATCCCGATGTGGATCCACCTAAAGTCTTATTCCATTTTATTCCATTATTCCATTTTTCCTATTGGAACGTTATTGCACTCTAGAGGCGATAGAGGGCATGAGCCAAGTACAAATGCACAGTGAGCGTAAAGGCTCAATCTTGCAAACTTTGCTCAAGGGAGAACCATCCAGTGCGCTTGTGTTTTCTGTAGATGACTGTTGGTGACAGGTCTAATTTCATCAAACAGAAAAAAATCTGCCTGAACTGTTTCGCGAGAGTGCATCAATTAACAATTGCACGAGTCAACATAATTGTTTCACGTGCAAGGGTCGCCACAACACCCTCGGGATCGGAAGCGACGTTCATCTCCGAACGGCTTTTCAATCCAATCAAGCTTCCATTCCATCCAGTCCAGAAGTGACCGGCTTAAGTCAAGCCATCTCAGCCAATTTAAAGAAGTTATGTCACTTCAAGATTGGCTCCCCTACTAAACCGATGATCCAAATCAAACCCTCTGCCTTCGTTTTGGACAATTTGGTGGGCAATTTGCCATCGCAACCACTTCCACACAGCATTCTGAGGGACATACCAAATATTCAAATTGAAGTGCTGCCAGGCGCAGCCATTGCGAAAATGGAATCCAACGACAAGGAGATTGAAGAAGCCAGCCTTGCGAAGACTCTCGGTATACGCTAGAAAGCAGACACCGATGAGTTCCTCTTCTCCCTCCCTCGTTTAGAGATGTGTGGCGCTGTCCTGCTTGCGGAACATCGTAGAACACTTCTCCAAATTCGGCAAAGCACTAAGAGTCGTGGCCTGTATATTCCGTTTTATAAGGCGCTGCCTTAAACCTGATATTCAACTTCTAAAGGACTTTATTTACATATATATTTACTAAGTTTATTTAGTGGATATACATTTTAGCTGTGTGGAATGACAATCTGTTCTTATTTGGTATTTATCGCAACTTTTCAGAGATTTTTCTAGCCTAATAAATAAATAAGTCAAAAGTAATTTAAAGAAAAAACTAGAACTAAATTACTTTGATTATTGAGAAGACCATTCATTAATTGAATAAGTACTTCCCATATATTGTTGTTGACGAATTGATTCATTATTTGATTGGTGGCTTCCAACTGAATTCCAGGGTTGTCTAGGAAAGACATTTGAGTTAATATATGGTCCGGAACTACCGCTATACCCAGCCGGTGAATGGAAATTGGAATGATAGGGAGCAAAATTAAAATGACCATATGGAGCATAATTATTAATATGATAGTTGGCTGTTGCGGGTGTATTCTTATTGTCATAGTAATTATAATATTGGGGAGTGAACGTGTGTGGAACATTTTTACTTGAAAAATATGATTCTTCCGACAAATCGTTGTTAGAAGCTATAGGCTGTTGGTGTATTGCACTCGATTGAACATTAAGAGAACTTCTGTAAGGTTCGACAATAGGTAACTGTGCTTCATGCTTATACGGTTGCTGCTTATGGTACTCCAAATCATTCTGCATCTGGTGAAGACTTGCTGGGATGCTGTTTAAACTTTCAATTTCATTACTATTTTGCAAAATTTGAGGTTTATTTTGCTGTAGATCATCTAAAACGCCTGTTCTGGTTAAGGGTGGATCAGACGGCTCGACTGGTAAACATTCCGTGTTATTGACTTCATTTGTTTTTGGCACAGTTAATGTTTCCAAGGGTTTCTCTTGCTCTGGCGATGTAGGCTTTGGAACATCTGTATCGCAGTCTGATGTAATATCAATTACGTCTTCTTTATTTTTTTCTTCATCTGTGCGCTTGGATGTTGTTCTGATTGCAATAATTTTTCCACTATCTAATTGCATATATATTCCTTTCGCTGATTTTAACACCATAACTCTTTGGCCGGCCTTGAGTATTATATTAGATTTCTCTGAGTCATCTATTTGTAGGTATGACAACATCAAGGGGCAACTGCTGTATTGCGCAGATGATTCCTCTGTCTGCTCTCGCGCACACTTCAGCAGGATCCAACGCGTCGATCGACCTCCGCTAACGGCGTTTTGTTTTTTGGTCTGTAGTGGTTTTATCGAAGCCACTGGTCGCGTAATAATAGTACCATCAGAGTTTAAAATTTTGTACTGCATTTTTCCTGGGGCGTATGCAAATTTTTGATTAACAGACGCTTTCTTTTCAAGTTCATAGCTTCTATGGGCCTGTCTTTTTTCAGCTTGTGATAGCTTCCTATCTTTTTGATCAACTAATAAGCTTTCATGCAGAAAAGGATCTTTTGTTATACAGTTCGCATGTAGTTCAACAATTTTATTAACAATTGGATCCATATGACTTGTTGTTGGAAGACATTTTTCATCTTTTTTTTTATCTGCCATTGAAAGCTGATCGGTATCATTATTTTGAGTAGTTGGCTCATTTGACTTCTGACCGTCACTATCAATAGGATCACCATCTGAGTTGTAATCGTGACATAGATTTGTTATATCTCTCATAGACAAATGCGCCTCCGGATTGCACTCATCAACAATTCTATCAGACATTCCTTGTTTTTTAATTTGCCTGTCATATATTTTTTTTTCTAGGCATCTATCCATTACAATTCTGTACACATAACATGGCTTTGTTTGCCCATACCTATATATTCTATATACTGCTTGAGTGTCATGGCAAGGATTCCAACTGGCATCAAATATTATTACTCTATTAGCTCCAGTCAAGTTAATACCCAAGGATCCCGCTCTTGTAGAGATTAGGAAAAGCTTAATATTAGGATTTGCGTTAAATTCATTGACGAGCCTTTCTCAGCACATCAGCATAATCTAACGCTTGCAACCAATCAAGTACCCGAAAGAGTATCCAGCGTGTCACTCATAAAGCAACTAATTCCAAGCTCAAGCCCCATCATTAATCTTAATCCGTTCGTCTATCACAATGGAGTCATGAGAGCATTCGGGCGTATGAGAGCTTCTGAGTCATTGCGCTATGACGAAAGACATCCAATCCTTCTTCCTTATGAAAGCTCCTTCACACTTCTCCCTCCATGGTGGAAACCAGATATGATGCGCCTGATCCGGTGCAAGTTCTGGATTCCCAAACTCAGGAATCTAGTTAAGGCCACGATAAATTCCTGTCGAGTATGTGCAGTTTATCGCAAGAAGTTGCAAGACCAACTCTATGGCTATTTGCCAGTGGAATGATCGACGTTCTCCCGTCCGTTCAGGCATACAGGCGCCGATTCCGTAGGACTGTTTGACATAAAAAACTACACAGGTTGAGCATGTCTAATAACCAGGCTTTCAACGTCGTCGTCATGTATGTCTTGAACACTCGAGCCACACACTTAGAAGCCACTTCGGACCTGAGGACCGAAAAATTCCTGGCCGGCTTTCGCTCCATTCCTTGAGCGCCCCCAATGTGTCTATGAATGCGTCTATGTATGCTTCAGCACTTGAGTGATACACTCAACAAGCCCCTTCGGACCTACGACCGAAAAATTCCTGGCTGCTTTTGTTTTTTCTATCTCGAGTGCCCCCAAAACGTTCGCTGGAGCCTCCAAATCTTTATCGCGTGACTTTATAGAAGCTGTGAAAACGCGTGTAATTTCATCCTACAGCCATCAAAACTTGTCCTGGCGCTTCAACCCTCCAAACGCCCCTCACATGGGTGGCTTATGGGAAGCGGGAGTAAAGATCTTCAAGAGTCTCTTTTGTATTTTTTTTTTTTATTTTTAACTTTACATTATGTTAAAACGTAATGCAGTATGTATTTAT
>NW_026998477.1:0-14362 GCF_035044405.1 Drosophila montana
GAAGTTCCGTGGGCTCCTGATTACCCGTCGTACCAGATCAAAAGCCTCTGGTCAGGCCTCGTACCAGCAGGGTACTTCCAATTTGAACTGCAAACATGTAATGGGTGGTGACCCCATAAACGATTAAAACACAGCTGCAGGGAATAGAACGCGATTGATGTAAAAACAAGCGACAGGTGCAACAGTGTACGCTTTGTTCATGGGCATGGTTTTCTCACTGTGAGAAGCGAGGCCTATTTTTGCCGCTTCCGCCAGCGACGGCATTAACTAGTTGATTAACGATCAAACCGCTAGGTGGCCAGCTAGTGTCCCCAATAATTCCCAAAAGACTATGGCGGAGGGAGCAGAGAGCCGAGACCGGTACCAGATCAGTACTCTGGTCAGAGCTCGTACCCTTAAAGGATACTTCCAGCTTTAGCTCCATGACGCTGGGGACTGGTAACCCCGGACAAACACAATGTTCAACGAGACGCCCATTCATACATACCCCCCACGTTCGTACCCCCTCATTCATAACCCCACATTTACACATCTACCTTCCATTATCATTCATACATTTCCTCCCTGTAATTGCAAACGTCGCCTTGCAAATGCAGCTCTTGCAAACTCACTCATTTATCTAATTCTATCACAAGCAGAGAGTGATTGACTTACGTAAAACCCCCCACTAACCTCACAGATGCCTATCCCCCTCAGATCACGAAGATCTGCATACTTTCTGCACTCACAGAGAACATGCTCCCACGTCTCAGCGCCGACCCACAACGGCGTTCATTATGCAGCAATGGTAGCCGCCTCTTGATCCTGTACATTAAGGCTCGACGCCTGATCTCCAAGTCAAGAGGGGCTACTCCTAACAGTACCAGCATTGCCTCCGTAGAGACAGTGCGGCCCACAGGAAAGCAACCTAGCAAAATCACTCTCTGGCAAGCCAACACTTTCTTTCTGTTAACCACCACACCACACAGCTGATCCATATGCTTCACATGCAGCAAACAGACCATCATAAGTGTCGCGAACAGCACGTCTGCTTAGACCCAAATCACTCCTCAAAATACGACACACTTGCTCCACCAAACCAATTACCCGGGCCTTGAGACCAGCGATATGTGGACTGCAATACATCCTCCTGCCGAAGGTTATGCCAAGGTATTCCATCCCAGTCGGATACCTCACATTCACTCCATTCAGTTTGACAATGGGTGGTCGACTATGTGGCAATCTGCCCTTGAGCAGCATTGACACTGTCTTGTCCATTGCCAGACTGACCCCAACACTTTCGCCCTACTCATACACAGTACCCGCATTCGTCTCGATCTCAAGACGCGACCGAGCAGGTCGTCCGCATACGCACAACACTTACACATCTGCTCGAGCTACCCCAACAAGGGGTCCATCATGAGGTTCCAAATCATGAGGTAAATAAAAATGATAGACCCCTGCGGGCAGCCACGAACCACATCGACACTCATATATTCACACCGCCCAACAGAACACGCATGTCTGCGTAAAAGAGAAATAGCTCTTCCAGAGAGTTAATTTTAACACCCACATTTTGTGCGCTTATCGGCAATAAAGTTTTATTGCTTTGTCTACGTCGTTGCTGCGTGAGCAACAGGCGTTCGTGTGTGTGTGTGTAAAACCGCTAGCTTTTACGTGTGTGTGTGTGCGTGCTATTTATTTTAATAGATAAGCGCACACCTGCGGGCGATGCCGCCACGCAAAAAGAAGCCCGCTGAGAAGGGGACGGTTGAGGATCGCGGGATGTCGTCGGATGACGAGGTGGCCTTGTCGGAGTCGTCATCGCAAACAGCGAGGTAAGGCGGAGGAGCAAGCAGCGGCTGAGGAAGGCAACTTCTGAGAGCGCTGTTAGCTCTGTTGGTGTGGGTGAGGGGAGCGCTGTTTCCGCGGGAGCCGCAGCTGGCTCGTACGGAGCAGCGGGTGCAAGTGTGGAGGAGCGGGTTTTTGCCGTTCCTCATGCCGTGAGCGCTGTGAATGTGACTTGTCCCTGCCGTGGAGGGGCCGTCGACGAGTGCGGCAGCTCTGAGGAGGCGGAGAGGGACAGCTGTCGAGCAGATGAAGGGGATAACGGGGGATTTATTGACAGCTTGCATCTTAACGAGCGAGCCACGGGGCGCTCCTCTGTAAGTTAGTGGATTCTGCAGGGCAGTATGAGCAGCTCTTGTTCTCGCCTTGTGGCGCAGAATGAGCGGCTGCAGGGGCGCTTGGTGGCCGTTTGCGGGGTTGGGAACGTTTCATTTGCTTCGCATGTCCCAGCCGGCCAAGCGTGGGCTTCGTCGGTGAGCGCCACCAGAGGCGGTCCCATGTCGGTAGGGCCGCCGACCCCGAAGATACCTCGGCCCGTCGAGACCTGGTCCTTGGTTGTGCGCAGCAAGGTGCGATAATTCGTACTTTATCGGTCACTGAGCGTAAGAAGATTGTGGAGAACACAAAGTTCAACGAGGTAGGATTGGAAGTAGGTGTGAATGATAAATTGGGGCCGAAAGTTGTGGTCCAGCGCGTTCACTCGTAGATCACCCCTGAAGAGTTCATGGGGGACTTATACGAGATGGACTTTAAGGACACGATGTCACTTAAAGCCTTTACGAAAGGTGTCTGAATGACAAGTAAGCCATGGGCGGTGGGAGGTAATGCAGCAGAAAATGTCGCCCTCGAGGTGACATGCAGACCCTTTTATAAATCGGGCGCTGCTACATAAAGTGCTGTTTTTTTTTCGAGTGAGCAGTTTTGACCTGGTACCAGGATGCTACCGCTGCCTTGGCTTCGACCATAAGGTGGCGGAGTGCAGAGTCAAAGAAGACGTTTGCCATCGTGTCGGCCAGATGGGTCACCGCGTGGCTCCGTCGGGACATCGGACCCCATATACGGGGCAATTGTTGCTCGGGCAAATTCTAGACATAAAAATGTCCAGTTCTTGAAAAAGTTCTAGAAAATGGTAGAAAGGCTTCAGGAGAGAATGAGTAACCAAATGTCTGACAGGCAATTTAGTTTTAGGCAGGGCAGATGTGTTGAGTATGCGTAGAGGTATGTTAATGACTCTGTTGAGGCTAGCAACTCCACGTATGTCTTAGGCATATTTATTGATTTTAAAGGTGCATTCGACTACTTAAGTTGGGCGAGTATATAGAGAAGGTTGTGTGAATGTGGGTGCCGAGAATCAGCTCTTTAGAAGAGCTTTTTTTCTATCAGACGTGGGTGTGGTGTAGGGAGGTGCGAATGTGTGAGCGTAGGTGTGGTTCGTGGCTGCCCGCAAGGGTCTATCTGTGGACCATTCACCTCATGATGGACCCCTTGCTGGGGTAGCTCGAGCAGATGTGCAAGTGTTGCGCGTATACGGATAACCCGCTCGTCTTTAGCAGAAAGAAAGTGTTTGCTTGCCAGAGAGTGATTTTGCTAGGTTGTTTTCCTGTGGGACGAACTGTCTCTACGGAGGCAATGCAGGTACTGTTAGGAGTACCCACTCTTGATTTGGAGATCAGGCTTTCTTTGTGAGTGCACAAGGAAGCGGATGGGCATCTGTGAGGTTAATGGCGGGTTTGACGTTAGTCAATCCCTCTCCACTAGTGATAGGATTTGAAGAATACGTGAGTTTGCAAGACCTGCATTTGTAAGGCGACGTTTGCAATTATAGGAAGGAATTATATGAATGATGGTGGATGGTAGATGTATAAATGTGTAGGGTGTGTATGAATGGGCATTTCGTTGAACATTGTGTTTGTCCAAATGCGAGAAGAGCATCGCTCGACGTGGAGTAGCGTTATACAGCTAGGTTCCGTGATCCAGAGATCGGAAGAGGTTTAAGATGGGCCTCGGGCCAAACTAAGGTAGAAGACACAACCAAGCACACGTGTCTTTAATTGGTACCTGCGGAGGGGGCGCTGATTGACGATTAAGTAAGTCCTATAATAGGAACCGTGAGATTAAGCTCTCGTGGCAGGTGCTCACGTTAAGCCCACTGACTTTTATGCCCCTATCTACTCAGTTTGTTTCAGACGTTCGTCGCGAGTAGACGTCTTGCGGAGTGTTCCGTGTGTGCGAGCTAAAGCCAAAGAGCGGGTGTTCGTTTCATTTATTGTAAGCCCGGTAATAATGCAGTAAATAAAATTTCGGTAAAATGACAATAAAACTGCTTTGTGCAAAAGTCTGTATTTGAAGTAGTGTGCAGCTTGTTCACTGCTTGACAATCAGTTTGCGCGCAGTGCGGGAAGCAGTGAAAAGCATAGTTATATATATCAGACGGAGGGCGCCAGTTAAATGGACCCCAGAAGCGTGACCGGCAAGGAGTCCAGTGCCGAGTCGGTTTCCAGTGTCGCCGCTGGAGGGTAAAAGAAGTCGACAATAAAACTGCTTTGTGCAAAAGTATGTATTTGAAGCAGTGCGCAGCGTGTTCACTGCTTGATAATCAGTTTACGCGCAGTGCAGGAAGCAGTGCAAAGCATTGATATACCAATCCAACCAAAGGGGATTCAGGCCCAAGATCACTGTGTACGACGTGGACACGTTGATCCTGCCGAAAGTTCTCATGGAGGAGTTATACCTAAACAATTTTAAGGAGGAGATGACAGGAGCGGCCTTTAATAGGGCGATCGACCTGGAGTCGAAACCGTGGTCCCTCACTGATGGCGCCAGCACTAATCTGACGCTTAAAGTTGACGAGAGGGCCCTGGCGAGTTTTGAAAACACCGGGAGGGTCTACATAGAGTAGTTTTCATACCGGTGCCGGTCCCCCGTACACACCTATGCTTGCCATAGGCGTGTCGGCTTCGACCACAAGGTGTCCGAATGCCGCCTCAAGCAGAATGTATGCCGATAGTGTGGACAAATGGAACACATGGCAGCCAAGTGCGCAAATCCGGTGGACTGCCGGAATTGCCGCTTCAAGGGGCTACCCTCGGGGCATTATATGTTTTCGGGCTCATGCCCGATTAATTGCGCAGTGTTGGCAAGGGTGCAAGCTAAAAGTTAATGTGAAGCTTCATCCAAGCCAACTGTAGCCGCGGCCGCGCAGCGTGCATCGGTATCGGTGTATGTATGCTTGACCACGGCCACTCCTTTGCGCTGCGGCAGGAGCCATACGCCGACATGACAGAAAGGATAACGGTCTTCCCAGCCGGGATGTGCGTATTAGGAAGCCACACTGTCGAGGACCGGAAAAGAAGCGCTGTTGTCATCATCGACGACCCAGATGCCATCTGCCTACCATTGGAGTCGCTGACCACCGAGGCTGGAGTATGTGTGATGATCACGGGTAAACATGGCACAGTCTACTTGACCAGCACATTTAGTGCATATGCCGACGACCCGCTGGTTCTTGTCGACGGGAAGGTCGAGAGCCGAACTGGAGCGTCAAGCAGCTGAGCTGATGTCCGTCGTGGGAGCTTGGGGAGCCGAGGTCGGAGTGTCTATCTCAACCAGCAAGACGGCAATGATGATGTTGAAGGGACGTTTTGCCGTTTCCAGGCCGCCCATGGTACGGTTTGCAGGGGCAAGCCTGCCATATGTCAACAAGATCCGGTACCTTGGCATCACAGTCGGTGAACGGCTGAGTTTTCAGCCGCATATCGCAGGATTGCGGGATAAGCTGACTGGAGTCGTCGGAGCATTAGTTCGTGTGCTACGGGTTGACTGGGGCCTCAGTCCCCGAGCCAGACGCACTGTCTATGCCGGACTCATGGTGCCTTGTGCACTGTTTGGTGCCTCGGTATGGTATTCCGCGGTCAGGGGAGAGTCGGGGGCCAGGAGGCGCCTCATCTCCTGCCAAAGAGTCATGCTCTTAGGATGCCTGCCGGTATGCCGTACAGTGTCCACCGTGGCACTGCAGGTGCTTGCTGGAGCTCCACCTCTGGATTTGGTTGCCAAGCAATTGGCAATCAGATTCAAGGTCAAGCGTGCCCACCCGCTGGAGGATAGCGACTGGCTGTTCGGTCTAGATGTGGCAAATCTAGATCAGAGGCAGACGAAGGCGTTGCTGGACGAATGCATGTGCTCTGAGTGGCAACGGAGGTGGGATAGTGATGAGCACGGTCGACCGACTCATCAGTTTATCCCGGACGCATGCTTTGTTTATAGCCGGAGAGACTTTAGATTCAGTCTTCACGCTGGATTCCTGATGACTGGCCATGGGTCGCTTAATGCATTTCTGCATCGGAGAAGTCTGAGTGCAACGCCCGCATGTCAATGCGGTGCAGAGCACGAAGACTGGCAGCACGTGCTAGTTGCTTGCCCACTCTATGCAGATCTGCGAGACCTTGACGGACTTGGTATCAGAAGAGAAGATACCCATTGGGACTTTTCCCGAGTCCTGGAGACACCAGAACGGCTGCGACTCCTTGAGTTGTTTGCACGAGCGGTGTTTACTAGACGGCGGCGAGGGATGGAGTGAAGAGCAGCCACACAGGGCCAACCAGTGCCGGGCTGACGTTAGCCGAAACTGGAAGTGGCATGGACTGTGCCACGAGGTCTGACCAGAGCACCTTAATCTGGGAGTAGTTTCGGCTACGAAGGGCTCACCAAGCCTTAATTGGTAGTGGCGTGGTACTTGTGCCACAACACGAGGTCCGACCAGAGCACTTAATCTGGTAGACAAGCCCCAATTGGGGTAAGTCATCCAATGGACGACCCATTCCATGTATGTCGTCAACAAAACTGGGGAGTAGCAATCGCTACGAACAGCCGACCAAAGCTGTAATTTGGTACCACGGGATGGGCTAGTGGCCGAGGCTAGCCCAGTGAGGTTGGCCCCCTTTGTGGGAGTATCGTGGTGGCTGTGTGTTTGATACCCAAATGCGGGGAGAGTTTTCACTCGGCGTGGAGTTGCGTGTCAACCGGGTGCTGTACCCATAGACAAGCACAGGTTTTAGATGGGCAGAAGTGTTGTTGGGTAATCGAGTGTGCGAGAAAAAGCCGAAAAATTCAGATGTTCGTTCGTTATTGAAAACAAGGCAATAAAACAATAAATAAAATTGCGGTAAATAGACAATAACACTGCTTTGTGCAAAAGTCTGTATTTGAAGCAGTGTGCAGCCGGTTCACAGCTTGATAAGTGCGCTTGAAAGCAGTGCAAAACATTGTAAGGCGGTGCGGTTCGTTTATTGGATAAACGGTTCGTGTCCGGAGAATCAATAGATACACTGGATGGAGGGCGCCAGTGAAATGTACCCCAGAAGCGTGACCGTCACGGAGTCCAGTGCCCAGTCGAGTTGCCAGTGTCGCCACTGGAGGGAAAAAGAAGGCGAAATAGGGGAAGTGCCGACGCATGGTGTCCCGGCCTTGCGTGCCCGTGGATTGCGAAAAGGCAGACGCTGGAAAGCGCAGAAGAATTTGCTAAGCCTGCCGCTAGAGCGTCGAAAAAGAGCCGCTGCCGCCGAGGATGAGGGCTGCAGAGCCGCTACCGCTGCCGCCACCCAATCGCGCGAGACCGCAACATGGAAAATTGTGGCCGAGGGCGACTGTGGCGATCATCGCGGAGCTCTCGGCGGCTGCTGAGATGATCCGCCTTGCCTTGTTGGGTGTCGACCCCCGAGGCTGCGCGCGAGGTGTCGGCAGCTGTGAAGTGACTGGAGGAGCTGTCCACATCGCTAGCAGTGAGGAACGTTCTAGCTCGAGAGCCTCTCAAGCAGACTGCCCGCAGCACAGCACGCCGCCCCCACCCCAGCTGCTGCTCACCATGCTGCCCACCCTGTCACCCACTCAGCTGCCCGTGCCGCTGTCACCATCCCAGGATCGCCGCCCCACGGATCAACAAGCTAGCTGACACGTGGTCCGCGGTGGTCACGAGTCGGGCCCCGAGCTGGTCCGGCAAAGAGGTCGCCAAGCGAATCATGGAGGAGGTCGTATACGACGTGGACACGTCGATCCTGTCGGAAGTCTGCATTAGAAGGAGATGATAGCAGCGGCTTTTAATAAAACGATCCACCTGGAGTCGAAGCCGTGGTCCATCACTGATGGCGAGGTGATGAGAAGGCCCTGAAGATTTTGGAAAAGACCGGAAGGGTGTACACAAAGTGGTTTTCATACCGATGCAGGTCCCTCGTTGCACAGCAGCCATATGTGCGGTTGCCATAAGGTGTCGAGTGCGGCTTCAAGCAGACGTGTGCCGACAGTGTGGCCAATGGGCACATCGCAGCCAAGCGCAATCCAGTGGACTGCCGAATGTCGTTCAAGGGGCTACCCTCGGGGCATTATATGCTTTCGGGGTCTTGCCCGATCTAATGGCGCAGTGTTGGCAAGGGTGCAAGCTAAGCATTAATCGTTTAGCTTCATCCAAGCCAACTGTGGCCGGGGCCACGCTGCGTGCATCGATATCGGTGTACGTATGCGTGACCGACGGCCACTCCTTTGCGCTGCTGCAGGAGCCATACGCTGATGTTGACGGAAAGGATTACGGGCTTCCCAGCCGGGATGCGCGTATTCGGGAGCCACACTGTCGATGACCGGAAAAGGAGCGCTGTTGTCATCATCGACGACCCAGATGCCATCTGCCTACCAGTGGTAGTCGCTGACCACCGAGGCTGGAGTATGTGTGAGGGTCACGGGTAAACATGGCACAGTTTACTTGACCTCCATATACTGCCATGCTCATGCTGACTTGATGAGGATATTGAGCTATATGGATGCCGTACTTGCTACTGGCGAGCAGTACATCCGGTCAATTTTTAGCCTGGACGCAAACGCTGTGTCTCCCTTGTGGTTCAGCAAACGTCACGAATTCTTTCGTGGCCAGCTGAACTACAGACGAGGCGAACAGCTTGATGAGTGGATACTCGGAAGTCGTGCCAACGTGTTAAATCAAGTCAGCGAGGTGTACACGTTCGATAATCGAAGAGGACAGAGCTGATATCGACGTCACAATCGTCAACGAAGCAGCGTCTACGTGGGCCGCGTATGACTGGAGTGTGGACGAGTGGGATTTGAGCGACCATTACATGATCACTGTGATAAATGGTGGACTGCCGAACTTAGTACCAAACGACGGGAGGTCAGAAGTGTAGTGTATTCATGCATGCATTTTAGTATAATCTTAAATATTGCCATTGACAACAATGGATACAAACAAACAAATCAAAACATAAGCGGAAGTCAATGACTCGATCGAATGTAATATGATCAGCCACTTGATGGCCACCGTCTTATGCCGACTTACGGCATAAGCGCTTACCATGCATCCCACGGGCAATGACCGGGAGCGCAATATACAAGAAGTGCATAGTTGCACGCGCACTAATACTTTAATGCAACTATATAAGCATGAGTATGCTCTCCCTCTCAGACCACATATTAATGCTAAGTCGAAAAAAATCAATGATAAATCTGATGTCGAACCAACAAGTCGAATAAGGCATTTTTACATGGCGACCGTGACATGCATTAAGAAGATTAAAGGACCAGCAAAGGATTGATGGACCGGACAAAACTAGCTTTCGGAGAAGACCATTTCGCGGCCGCTTCAAATAACGCTGCACTGCCGACCAAGCAGGTGAATTTTATAGCCTACGCAATAACGCTGCAACAACAACAACAACACCCATTCACATTAATAACAATATCAATCAGAGAACAGAGAACAACTTCAACTAAAAAGACAATCGCAACTGCAACAAATCAGTTACTACTGCATGTCGAGGAGAAACACCAACCACAGCAACAACATCCGCCGCATAAAAAAAAATCCGAAAAATATCCAAGAAATGAAACGTTGAGCGAGGAGCATTTATCAGATAACTATGATTATCTTATATATGAACATGAGAGATCAGGAGGTGAAAGCAAGTGCCCCGACGACTGCGCGGAACCTTTATATAGCGCCGCCTGGCTGGATACGTCTCAACTGACACCCAAGCCTGTGCAAGGACCAGCACCGGCACTGCTCGCCGTTTCAAGGGAGCCATATATATAAATATATATATATATATATATATATATATAATTGAAAAAGTCAAAACGCGTTGTTCAAAAAAAATGTAATTTTATTAAACGGTGCGTAACTTAAGCGGAATTGACAGGAATAATATATTCAACTTGACGGTTTGGATGCGTCGGATAAACTCAAACTCCAAACTGTTGTCAACGCTTAGCAAACTTCAGCTGAACTTAGCAATGCTCTTTATTATTTACTCTCTTTGTGAGTTTTCTAGAATATTCTAAGAGCCTGGATGTGCGCTGCGTTGGCAATTTGGGCATTTGGTGGGAATAACGAATGTGGCGGATGTTGATATCTAGTGATTTTATGATCGGTCCCGCGCCAGAATTGTTATTGTCACCAAGAATTTATAATTTTGGACCTCTAAGGTTTATTGTTACAAATTCCAATTGGTGTGTATCGTATTACAATATTTAGGTGATGTGCTTAGTTGCTAGGGCTTATGTATAAGGGGTTGGAATTGAGTGCTGTGGACATATGTTATATGCTATATGAGTGTAAGTGCAAGTGTAGTATATGTTGTGGGTGTGGTATATATGTCACTTCCCCATCCCTAAGAAACTAGCCTGTCCTCAGGCGGACATTTTTGGATATAATATTGGGCAATTGCTAATTACAATATTATCGGTTTCATTTGGGTTTCTGTTGCTTACAATATTTTCATTTGATTGCATATTGATTGGTTCTTCAATTTGTATTTCTTCTTTTTGTTTCTTATAATTTAAAATTTTTCTTTGGGGTAATGCTTTAAACTTATATATAATGAACAATATTATAGCCATTTATGATTGTGCAAAGTATTGTTATGATTACAATTTGAAAAGTGTTGTACATTCTAGTGTGATCTTTTACAATTTCTTTTGCTTGAATGTGTGATAGTGGTTCTAACTTGGATACGTTATTGCTTACATAAATCGTTTGTGTATAATCTAACATTGTGCTTGCAATTATTATTTCATCTAATTGAATTGAACAGTTTGACGCTTTAATGAGGTTGTCACCTTCTATTATCATTTCTCTATTGATACAATCTTGTTTTAAAAGTGTCTTTGGTAGATTCCAAGTAATAAGTATGTTAGGCTCTGACATAATTTATTTCAAAATTCTTTCTTGTTTTTGTGTAACTACATTCTGTTGTGTCTTGATTCAAAAATCCTGTTATGCATTTATTTGATAATTAATTCATTTCGTATTTGCCGTGTAGGCTTGTTTGTTTTGCATGAAATATTTGTCATGAATTACTTCTGTTAAGATGTTGTTATACTTGTCTGGATATGGTAATATTTCAAAAATCGGTGCTCTAACTATCTCTCGTGGAATATGGGATATGATCAAAATTTCGTTTGTGTCGGTCTTTAACCATGTGGAAGTTTTATATTTAGTATTTTGTCTGAGTTAACGTACTGTAAAGTGTCGTGTTTTAGTTACTTTGGGTTGAAAATTCCAAGTCTGGTTAATTGCATTCCTAACTCTATGTCTTCTATATATTCAGTGAATTCCAGGAGATTGATTATGAGAAGTGCTAACCTTTGGTCGCCTTCGTTTATTTGACTTAAATAATTTATTGTTTCTATGCCTATGTTGACTGTTTCTATTACTCGATTTAGTTCGTTTGCTTGTAAGCTATTTTCTGCTATATTGTTCATTTTAGATTCAAGTTTTTCTTTACCTTGTTGATCTAATTTGCCAAACAAATATTTGTAAATAGTACCCATAAAATTAGCAAGACCGCGTTTGCTGCGTTTTGCAATTCTTATGCCAATCTCTTTTTTCTCTTTTCTTTCTAACTTTTTATTTAAGTATCTTATCTGTGATAAACTTTCAAATTCTTCAGCTTGCTTGATTAGATTATTGTAGGTTTTTTCTGTTTTGGTTATGTTCACGGACAAATAATGGTATTCATAATATACGGGTAAGTGTATTACGCCTGTTTGGTTGATTTCTATACATTGGGATTTGGCTTCTCGGATGAAGATGGTTATTAAGAATAATATTAAGTACCCTGATAGTTTAAGTTGGGGTTTCTTGGCATTGATGGTCGTTTGATCTGGAATTATCATATTTGCTTAGATTAATTCTCTATTTACTTTTTAAATTTAGATTTGTAGTGTGTAATTTTTCTACCTCTATTGGTTTCTTCAAAATGCTTATCATCTACTTGTCTGAGATTGCCTGTTCTCCTGAATGGAGTTGCTGGTTTTTGATCTTACTAGAGGTGATTCCCTAAATCTAGTATCTACTTCGAAGTCTTGGCGTTTTTCGTTTAGACTCGCTATTTTACTTATTTTCTTTGTTTGGGTGTCATATGCGGGGGTTCCGGCATATATGAAAATATCAGCTGGTGTTCTACCAGTTGTATTATGTTTGGTTTTATGGTTATACCTATAAAGAATTATTTCGAAGTTTGTTAACTTATTTTCTGGGTCGGACTCGCTGTTGATTATCATTAATATTTCATTAACTGTCTTGTAAAATCTTTCAACGTCAGAAATTCTATTCTTACTAGTGGTTATAGTTATTTTAACATTTTCGGACTGTAGCCATAACTGAAGTGCTGCGCACATGAATGCTGAGTCTGTGTCGGCTTTAATTTCGTTTGGTTTACCCATTTGATGGAAAATTTGGAGGATTGCTCGTTTTGTTTCGAGCCAATTTCTGCTATTAATTTCTATTAATGCAGCATATTTGGAATAAATGTCTATACAGGATAGAAATTGTTAATTGTCAATGATGTTAAAAATCCATGACGTATTTTTCCTCTAGGGCTGAGTGTTTCTGGAGTAGTTTGGAACGAGAGCTTACTATCTCTGTATTCGGTTTTCGCTATATTGCATATTTCACATTCATTTATGATGTTTTGTATGAGTTTTGATGGTCGGGATAGCAATATTTTTCTTTAGTGCTGTAACCTTATCGATACCTGGATGTAATAAATCTTTATGAGTTTTAAGGATAATTTCCTTGAAGTGTGCATATGTTTGGATATCAGCTACTTGTTCAGTGGATTTCATTGCTTTTTTTGAATTATTAGGATAGATTATTTCAATGTAAGCGTTTTGGAAAGTTATGAAATCTGCTTCATTATGAAAGTAAATAACACTTTTCTTAGTGCATAAATATTCTGTAATTAATTCTTTAGCGTGATCATGGGTCATTTCTTGATATGAAATTTTGATTTTTAATTTGTGAAAGTAATGTTTTGTTTCAAATTTGTTGGTGTTGGCTTTTATTAATTCTATTTGCCTGTTATAATAATTAATGGGTCTTTCTGTAATAGGAATATAATTATCGTTATCTTCTTGTGCACTATGTATTGTAGCTGCTAAGCTATCTGGGGTTTCTCCTAGTAAATTTTTTTTCAATTTTGATTCGCGATAAAGCATCTGCTACGTGATTCTCTTTACCTGGAACATATTTAATATGGTAATCAAACTCATTTAGCTTGATTTTCCATCTTTGTAGCTTCATATTGGGTTCTTTTATATTACTCAACCAAACTAGGGGCTTGTGATCACTAAGGATCTCGAATTTTCTTCAAAAGATAGGACCTGAAATATTTAGTGGCCCAGACAATAGCTAAAAGTTTTTTTTCTATTGCCGATAGTTGCTTCATGTTCATTTAATGTTCTGCTGGCATAGCAGATTGGTTTATGGTCTTGGGATAATACTGCTCCTATAGCAATATTACTGTCATCTGTGGTTAATGAGAATTGTTTCTCGAAATTAGGATATAATAATATCGGATCGGACATGATAAGAAGTTTTAATTTTTCAAATGATTCAATGTACTGTTTATCTTTATGTGTTTATGACTGCACCTTTCTTCAATTTTGCTGTCATTGGCTTTGCTATTTTGGCAAAATTTGGGATGAACTTTCGGTATAAACCGCAAAGTCCTAAAAATGATTAAATTCCTTTCTCTGTTTAAGGTATTGGTAATTTTTGTATCGCCTCAATTTTAGCTGGGTTAGGTTTTTCGTAGTGATTATATGGCCTAAGAATTCAGTTTGTTTTTTCATGAATCCACACTTATCTAATTGTAGTTTTCGTTGGCCTCCTTAGTTTTGGGAATACCCTCCTGAATGACAATATATGTTCCTTCAATGAAGTGGAGTATACAATAATGTCGTCCATATAGACAAGACAATCCTTGTAGATCAAATCTTCAAGGAGATTGTTCATGCAGCATTGAAACGTTGCAGGTACATTTTTCAAACCAAACGGCATTCGATTTCTCAGGAATTGAGTTTTCATCCATTTGGATCTGGTGAAAACCTTTCGCGATGTCAATGGTAGTAAAATACTGGCATTTACCAAGTTTGTCGAGTATACCATCCATTGCTGGTAGAGGGTATTTGTCATCTATTGTGACTTCATTAAGGCTTCGATAGTCAATGACTATCCTAAATTTTTGTTTGCCGG